>NC_088835.1:19287012-19397012 GCF_904066995.2 Poecilia reticulata | reverse complement strand
AAAAAGGAAGAATAAGAGTAGGTGATTGTCTGTTTTACACATAAGTCATCTGTTCCTTAGGTCCTGTGTGTGTGTGTGTGTGTGCGTGTGTGTGTGTGTGTGTGTGTGTTTGTGCGTGCGTGTGTGCGTGTGCGTGTGCGTGTGTGTGTGTGTGTGTGTGTGTGTGTGAAAGCGGTACACTACTGAGTATTAAAGAAAAAAAAACTCCAGCCTAAGCGCCAACCCTTTTAATGGTGCACTTCATCACACAAGCATGAAACAAGCAATAAACAGTTGAGCGATCTTCAGTGTTAGCCACATTTAATGGCACCCCTGATTTAAAAAAAAAAAAAAGGTTCAAATTCCTTCAAATATTTTTCATCTTTTATTGCAGCAGCAAAATCTCACAAGGTGAAAAAATTATTTAACAAAAGCATCCCAAATTGATTTCCTTTGCAGAAACGCCTTTAATGGTTCCTGTAGAATAAATAAAACTTAAGCGATTTTTTTGTCTTTGATACTTTTCTTGCTTTTCCTTTCTTTCCTTTTCCTACACTTTAGATGTCAGGGAGATATCTAAAAGTTGCCTAAAAGAACTGAACTCTGGTCCGGCTGTATAAAGTACTGATAAAGTTTGTATCAGAAGGTATCAGAAACCCCATACATCTTTAATTGTGGGAACTTTTCCCTCATTGTGTATTTGCTCAAATTAAAGATAAAATTTTTCGACAACTTTTCAGTGTGAGATCAAGTCGTTGTAATAAAACAGCATTTAATTTTAAGATTTTGTTACAAGTTTTGATAGAAATACTGATCATTGCGAAGCCAAATATAATCTAGGTGTGATATTAGTAAAATAATTTTGTATTAAAACTCAAGGCAATAAGACACAAATGATTACACAAATGATTGAGAAAAAACTGTCACCATATAGTAAAAGATAACAGTGGAAATCCATTGAGAGATTAAGAGTGGTTCTTATTTTACTTTTGAATTTTCGCTTTGCTTCCATAGAGATTAGTTTTTCTCAAACACTCAGACAAATCAATAATCCGAGGAACGAATTTACAAACATGTACACCAAAATCATGTCAGCACTAGTTGGTTGTTTATTGAAAAGCATTTACCTGATTGCAATGAATAATATACATTTAAATTTTACTTTTTAACAGAGAGAGCTACTATTTGCTTGTCCCAATGTCTCATAACGTTTGGTGCATATTAAATTCATTTTGTCTGTCTTAGTTTTTGATTAAAAGGAAAGACCACTCTCTAAAGTCTTTGTTGTCATCATCATTACTGTCAGAGTACAAGGACTGGCAGCTCTAATCTTTAATGCTTGTAGTCGTTTTTCTTGTATAGGCCTTTCTGTTCAGATCCTTTTTTTCTGGTGAGCATCTCTTTCAGGTACAGAAGGTAAAAAGACTGCAGCTTCCACTGCGTCTCTGCTCACATTCATCTATATTTACCCATGAATCTGATTACCTAATCAGATTTCAAAGATTGAATCCAGGTTAGCTTTTCTTTTTTTTTTAATTACTATTTCATTTTCGCTTTTAAAATCACGTAAGACGTGAGTTGTCGTCTTTGAAACTGAACACCTTTGGAACAAACCGTTTAGTCAGACGTTCATCCTGCATGGCTTGACGTAAACATAAACGCCTCTTTTAGCTCCCTTGTAAACCACGTTACCTACTTCTTCCAGATGTTCACATTTAAAACGAGGAAAACTCTTAGTGACCCAACTCCATCTTATGTAGAGAT
Source organism: Poecilia reticulata (assembly GCF_904066995.2). NCBI lineage: Eukaryota > Metazoa > Chordata > Actinopteri > Cyprinodontiformes > Poeciliidae > Poecilia > Poecilia reticulata. Next base: position 19,395,269 of record NC_088835.1, on the reverse strand, counting down.
CTGATTGTTCTGTTTGTTCCCAGAGGAGCACTTTGCAGGTTTACAGCTTGTTCTTGGAGTTTATTTTGTTTGGTTTTTTTCTTGGTTTTTTTTGTTATGTTTGTTTTAGAGGGAAATCGTTGAGTTGTTCAGCTCATCTCCTCCATGACCAGCACCCAGTTTTCAACCACGAACAAAATAATTTAGGATTTGATAGAAACTGAGAATTTTGGTAAAACAGTTTGCCATGTGAGTCACAATGCTAGTTGTAAAGCGTAAACTGAACATTGTTATATGTTTTTTTTTTCAGTTTCACTTGTTTAACAAAGCAAAAACCTGATATTTGAAGAGACGTTACGTAAACAAAAAGAGGGCTTAGAATTTTGACTTATTAAAAGTCGAAATTTGGGAATTTTTGGATTCTTTTAAATTGTAATTTTATTGGATTCTTGTTTATTGTTCTGTTTAGGTCATTGCCTCTTTTTTTATCATTGATTTAAAGTTTTCTGCACATTTCAGATCGTTTGAGTTTAGTTTTGAGCCACTGATTTCTGTATTTTTCTTGTGTGCTCGTTGTAAAACCAAACTCCTTCAGTAATCCATGCTTCCCACAGCTGTTCCTCATTTAGAAAAATGAGACTAACCAGTTTGTTGTTCCAGTAATCAGCTTCCCAGAGTATTTGTTTCACTTCTTTGTCAGTTCCTTTGTTTACCGTCATCTTACTTGTGGATTTCTCTGTGTTGTCACCATTTTTACTGTAATACTGTTTTACTATTTCTTAAGTAATGAAAAGTTTTCATTATTTCTGAATGCCGTTTCCAAACTTTGGTTAATTTAAGTCATAATGGAATTAATTAAATCGGAATTAATTCATTAAGCCATTCAATAAATGTTTGTAAAAGAAAATATCAGATTATTTCTCTCTTAGATGTCCCACTCTTCTTGTTTCTGCTTATTTTACACCGAGTCCCTCGCAAGACCTAAACCAAACCAATCTGCTGATTGTTGCACTTAAAGTTTTCTGCAAACGCATAATAGAAACAAAAATGCACAATTTAAGTTTGAGCTGAATAGTTGCAGCAATTTCACATGAAAAAGCAGACACCTGTAACAACCCTGAGCCCACTGAGCCGCCTGCCCCCGCATGAAAAATCTCAATTTAATCTGTGGGTATTTATATAACTGGCAGCAGCGCTGAGAGCAGTCGCTGCACCTGAGCTGCGCCGTGGCGACAGACATGATATAAGCCTCTGACGGGGCAGAAGAAGGGGACAGCGCGACAGCAAGGATGAAGCAAAAACAGGATATTTTTCTGACCATTTTCTCACTGAGTTGTTATCCCAGCATGATTCTTTTCTGTTTGGTTCCTTTCAGTTGTTAGAGTTTTTTTTTCTCTCTCTCTCTCTCTTTCTATTTCCCGCTCTTCTCACCTCCATCGTAGTGCAGCCTGTAATGATTTCCCTCCACCACTGTAGAAAACGCACAGTATTATCCGTTATTACTTTGACTGAAACTGGTTCTTCTGTTTTCCGTCACATCGGCTAGGAAAGAAAACACTATCAGTGTTCAAATCTATTATATATGCTATTGATTCTCCTTTATGTTGTCTTTTTTCCCTTAGCAGCTTTAATTTATTTACCACAGAAGTACTTGTGAACCTGCAACAACTGATGTTTTTATGCTAGGAGGGAAATAAATTTTGTAGAGAACTTTTCTTAATAAACACAAACTCAACCTATTGAGTCTTTTCTTTTTTGACAATCACAGCAAAACCTGTGCCTGATGTAACTTTTTTAGAGGTATTCTGGATTGCATGAGATTTCACGGGTATCCTTAAAGAAGGAGCCAGCGGTAGAAAAAAGAAGTAGAAATCTTTAAAGCCAAAACAATACCTAGATATAACTTTGAAGTGAAACTTTTCAGTGTGACATTTCAGACACTGAAATGTGTGAAAATGTTTAATTTAAAGAAATTAGGATTTAAAAAAAAGTCTTATTTTATGCATTGCAGAATAATTATGGCTAAAGCTGAAAATATTTGAATAAAAGTAAACCTTTCTTTGAAGTGTATTAGGTTTAAAATATTTTTCTTAATGTTTTTGCTGTTTTGTCATACTTCAGATATGATTTTAATATCAGACAGAAATATCCTGTGAAAATAAAAAAAACTGTTTTCATGTAACAAGTTAATGGAAGAGGGCTGTACAGTGGCGCAGTTGGTAGAGCTGTTGCCTTGCAGCAAGAAGGTTCTGGGTTCGATTCCTGGCCCCGGTCTTTCTGCATGGAGTTTGCATGTTCTCCCTGTGCATGCCTGGGTTTTCTCCGGGTACTCCGGTTTCCTCCTAGAGTCCAAAAACATGACTGTCAGGTTAATTGGCCTCTCCAAATTGCCCCTAGGTATGAGTGTGTGTGTGCATGGTTGTTTGTCCTGTGTGTCTCTGTGTTGCCCTACAACAGACTGGCGACCTGTCCAGGGTGACCCCGCCTCTCATCCGGAACGTTAGCTGGAGATGGGCACCAGCAACCCTCCCGACCCCACTAAGGGACAAGGGTGAAAGAAAATGGATGGAAGTTAATGGATATTCTTTTTTTAGCATTTAATGTTTAAAAAAAGATAAAAACCATCCAAACTAACCTATCTTTTTGTAAAAAAGAAAATTAGATGAGGTTGCTGTGAGCAAGAATCCAAAGAATTCAACAGGTTCACCTCTGAATGTTTACAAAAGAATATATAATCTATCTTTTAAAGTAGCCTAGTCAAAGTCTAGACTTTGTGGCATTTTTCATTATGTCCAGCCGTGTGCACCTGACTATAACGGCACACTGCGTGTGTTTAAAAGAAAGAAGGATGATGAAAGATAAAGTGACGCAAAGAAAACTGAAGGAATATCCAGATGGATGGAGCTGAAAAAGAAACTAAAAATGCATCCATTGATTATTAGGAACCTTTTGATTTCAGAAGGGTTCAAAGGTCAAAGTTAAGTCACTTCCAAACAAAAAAAAAATGTCTTCTTGGTTGTTGCTAAACTCTGATCTCTGTCTCAAAGCGTTGAAACTGGACTGGACTTCCTTTCTCTTGCTGTTCTTGACTCACCCTTCCTAGGTCCATATTGTGCCGTCGGATTATTTTTTCTGCATCGTGACTCACAGACACAAACATTAACACCTCAACACCACAACCCACATCTCACTCATTTCTCCTCATTTATTGTCGCTTTTCCTCCAGCCATCTCCTCCCTTGTTGTTCCTCCTTTTCTCGACACAAAGATGTGCAGAGATTCTTGTTTCTTCCTGCGAAGAAGCACACGCCGCTGGACTTCGGAGACTGTTCCTTAAAGAATTGACGACATACATTTTCTAGTTTCACCGCTCATTCTTAACTGGATTTCGGTGTGGACTTTGACTGGACCATTCCAACAAATAAACCAGCTTTGAGATGACCTGTGGCTCCATGTTTACGGTCGCCCTCGTGAACCTCTCAAATCTTTTCTAGCCTCTCTCAGATTTTCTGCCTCCCTCCCATCAACTCTGGTCTATTTTCCTCTCCCTGCTGTGGAAAAGCATAACTGAAGCATGAATCTGCCACCACCGTGTTTACTTTATTTTTGCAGGGGAGGAATGGTGTGTTTACTCCGCCTTTAGTGTTATAAATGTAAATTTTGTTCGTTTTCTGACTCAACCGCCTTCTTCCACATGTTTGCTGTGTCTCCTGACGTCTTATGATTTTTCTTCAGCAATTACCACCATTTTGTAAAGGGCAGATTTATGGAGGGCAGAAATATCTATGCTTTGGATCAACTTTTTTTATGCTGAGATTAAATTACACACATGTGGGCTCTATTTACTAATTAGTTGACTTCTGAAGGTAACTGGTTGCACTGGAATGAATTTACTGGTGTCAGACAACAGGGAATGGAAACACAGGCCACAATCCTCGCACCGTTTTTTTCTCCCCCCTTCGGTCATGCGATACTCTTGAAAGGTGTTTCTGGAGGTTCGTCTTTAATTCATGATTTACAAGGGCTTGCCCACGTGACATCATCCTAGCTGAGGTCGGAGGTCAGGCGGCGATATGACGCCTCTGTGCTCCAGAGGTCAAACACGTCTCCCAGACAGCTGCCGTCCATCCTGCCTGCCTCCCGGCTCTGACGCTTGTATCTGAGCAGCTGATGGGGTTAAAAGGGATTACCGTCCTCCTGCTCCTCAAACAAACACTTTTACTCGCAAACGCTCCGAACCGACACGCACGCTCCGCAGCTCCGTGCCGCCCAAAGACGGAGCAGCTTACGGACCTCATGTTGCTGCTGCACAGGACAGTTCATCCTCCTCCTGTGCTACGTCGCTGTTTTCAGCCGCGGACAAAATTGACCTCTTGACCTTTGCCCTGCACGCAGCACCTGCTGACCCAGTTTACTGGACAGGTCAGGGGTCACGCTCCCAGATGGAGTCCTTTCAGAAAGCCTGGACAACACCTGTTAGACACATGCAGCATCTCTGTCCTGCTGTTTTCCCCCTCAGTGGAGCTGGCTAGTCAACAAGCAAATCCTGCAAGACAATCGCCGCACTCCGCTTGAGACGCCGGTCACTCGGAGGAGGCGTGGCACGCCGACTGAAGGAAGGCCGCTCACAGCTTGCTGAGGGAGAAAACACAGTGACGGGAGGTCACGCAGCGGTAACCGTCTTCGCTCGCTGTGTGTGAGAGAGAGAGAGGGAAACATACGTTAACCACTATATGTGACACATCAGTTTCTCTTCTTTGGTTTAATGTTTGAATTCATATCTACACATGAAACATGAATTCTGACAACTTGTTTACTGTTTTAGTCGCTCAGTGAAGTGTGTGGACAAAACAGATCACTGATACTGATACGTACTCTAACGTACAGAGGTGGCAGAATCATGATGTGGTGGAGTTTTTCTCAGTGAACAGGTGGCATTTTTTTTATTAATTTATTTCAAACAAGTTTTAAAAGACAAGAGAACAAGCAAACAGCAAGACAGAAAAAAAAAACGTGTTTCACAGACACATCGTTCTACTCAGGACTGAGTAGTTTTGTTCCTGGTACTAATGAACAAAAATAATTAGTTCACTACTTTTCTGTTTGAAAAGGAGTAGGAAGAAGTGAACACTTATTTAATCCTATCCATCCTGTCAATCTAATGAAATGACTCAATAATTACCATAATTACCAAAAGTTTGTAATTAATTGAGAGTATTGAGTATTGAGGCAATATTGCCAGTAATCAACCAGGAAATTGAAACTTTGGGCACAAATGGGTCTTTGTGTGTGTTAGCAATATAGGGTATTAATCCAAAGACTGTGAGAAACTTGTGAAAACTGATTTAACAATAAAAAGAATAAATATGGTTATTAGCACATTCTGTTTGTTTTTCCTATCTTCTGTCTTTTATGATGTCATTATCTAATGGTTCTGAACACCAGAGTGAATAAATCTTTGAGACTGGATCTTATTGATTAATTTCATTTGTGATAAACAATATTTAAAGATAGACTGCATTGTTCATGTTGATTTCTGATTTTGAGACTGATTTATTATTATTATTATTATTATTATTATTATTATTATTATTATTATTATTATTATTATTATTATTATTATTATTTTTATAGTGTACCATAGTTTATAAATATTCTCTTAGCCACTCTTCATAATGAGAAACACAAGAGAACATATCATTCAAATAAATCACGTCTATTGAAAATAGTTTATCACCTAAACCTGCCTGCAGTCTGGGAAATAATTAGGACGTGTATAACAGCAGCCATCATGTATAATGAGGAATATGCCTATTTATTTATTGTTTACGCTCTATTTCTGAATTGATTGTGTTTCTGAGGTTATTTTACTGTTTAGTTTTATTAAATTCTATTGATTTCTCACTTTGTGGTTTTATTGTTCTATCAAGCATTGTTTCATTGCTTGTAATTCTGTCTAATCATTGCTGTGCAGTAACTTCTTGTTTAAAGTTTTTCATAGATACATTTGGCACTGTTAATAAATAAGCTCTGTAAGGGAGATAAAAAAAAAGCCCCAAAGCTTAGAGGGGAGTCACCAAATCTATGTAACAATTTACTTTGAAGATTGTGTGCACCTTTTTTAGTCAGCAGTTGTAAAGCACACCGTGTTAAAATAAAGATAGAATAAAGATAGCGCCTGAAAGCTTTCCAAGGCTTTACATAAATTTATTAGCATCTTGAAGACAAAAGATGAAGAATAGCTTCATCTGAAGGTTGGATTTGAATAAAATGTTTTCAGGAGGGATGGGAAAACGTCTATCTGTCTATCTGTCTGTCTGTGTGAATGTGTATGACTAGCTGTCAGAGAAGATCTGGTGAGAGTGGGCTAATTGGAGTTAATTCACCATCTGTCTGTGGGAGCCAGCAGACAGGGTCATTAGCAGAGACAAGTCCAGCCACAGGGGAGGCCGAAAGGGGAATCACCATCACTCATATTTCCTTCTGTTTTTGGTTTGTGTTTTCTTCCGGTCTCATCTCATTCCCCTAACATCTCACCTTACTCTGGGTTGATGTTGCTTCGTTAAGCCACGTTTGTCTAAACTTCTGCAAAGCACAAAACAAAGGAAGTATTTTTACTTAATTTATTACTTATGCTTGTTCTGCTGTAAGCCAAAAAACGATGTTTTAAAAATGTTCGTGAATAGAGGCATTCATTTAATTTTTGTGTGTTTAAATTGCTTAAATTTCATTGCAGAGAGCAGTGCTGCCCTCTGCTGGCGGCGTAGCACAAGTGAGGCTTCAATTAAAATATAACTTCTTTCAGAGGTCAAATAAATAAATAAAGAAATCTCCAAATCAACCCAAACCAGTAACATAAATGTCTCCAGATCATTAAAGATTTATGACATTATTAAATTTTAAAATGTGTCTTCTATAGTGTTCTGTTGGCTTTCATTACCAACACACTAAACTTCAATGTTTATTTGAAAAGCATTTATCAAATGGTGCCTTTTCTTTCATATTCACAACTATGCATTCTCTATGCTGGTGTATCATGGCATGTCACTTTAAAATACATTTTATATGTTTTTGTTTCAATTGTGTAAAGCACTTTGAAATGCCTTGCTGCTGAAATGGGCTATACAAATAAAATTTCATTGATTGATTGATTGCATTTGTGACAAAACAGAAAAAAATTAAATGGTAATCATACATACAGATGATGAAATAAAGAGTTCGCAGACATTTTTTTAATGATTCAAAGATATTTCGAGGAAGTGACCTTGTTGTTCCATCCCTTTTCTACAGTATCTGCTGAAAAAAAATGCATCCCCACAGCATGATGATGCCACCAGCTTGTTTCCAGATTAGTTCAGGATGCAGTTATTATCCAGGTCTGACCAATGACTTCTTCTGCATACTTGCTGCTCCTCTTACAGTTTTTCTACTCTTGCATAGCTGAGCTGTTGACAGATTCTAGGATTTTTACTTAATAAAATCTTTTAATTTGTGCACCGCTTTCCTTCAGCTGCAAGCTATGCATAATTCATGCCGGTGTATCGCATACAATCCCAGTGAAATGTGCAAAATACTTTTGCAGGGCCATTTTTATGGCCACCTAATCTTGTTAAAGGTCACACAAAGGCAGGAGTCTGCGCTAAATGTCATCAGCAGGAGGTGGAGTTCGACCTGGATGGGCTGCCAGTCCATCATGGGGCCAACAAGCAGCCATGCTCAAATGCACTCACACCAAAGGGAAACTCTGAGCTTCCAGTGACCCCAACATAAACATTTTGTATGATGGGAAGAAACCCGAGTACACTGAGAAAACCTACGACACGGGGGGAGGAGGGGGGAACACAAGACTCCTCACATAAAGGCCCTGATGAAGATTTAAGTCCAGAACCTTGTTACCACGAGGCATCAGTGTGACCATGAACTGACTCCAGTTTTGCCTCTTTATCATTGCTTAACTGGGGTCTCGGATTACTAAAGATACAAAGGTTTGAGTGAGCGGCTGAAAGTGATAGATAGTAAAAAGGCGCTTCAAAGGTCCTTGTGAACTTAGGCCATTTAAGCACCTCAAGTCCGCTGAGTTTTGAGGACCACCCATATATGGTAAAACTTATTTTTTCCATGCAGAAATACACTTTCTGCAAGAAGTATTTAAAAGGAGATAGTATTAAAAAAAACTTCAACATTTTAGGAAGCTTGAATAAATTATTTTACTCAGTGGAAATTTGGCAGCTTTGATGAGTGTTGAACAATTTTTCCCTTCACATCACGCAGCAGAGAATTATAACAAAAGTCGTGATTCTCTTTCATTCACACCATGTTTACCTCTTACGGCACTTAAGATGTAAACAAAGCTATGCTAGCGAATACTTTCTCTTGTTGATGGCTCAAATCTTCAAGTTAAGTGAGATATTTTAGACTAAACCAAACAACTTTCAGGTTAGCCGCCCTCCGCCTCTGGTAGTTTGAACATTTTTTTACATAAAAGCATGGACCAACTATGCTGTTAAAATCAATTATCATTTGTTTGAATTTTACTCTAAAACATTCACAAAAGCTACATTCAGTAGTTGATCTAAGTGGTTTATTTTCAACTCTGATATTTAGATCGTCAGATATATGTATTATACTGGATTAAGTGTCAGAACTGGCTTTGACCTTTGCATTACTTTTTAAACTGAAATGTGGAGTCTTAAAATAAGATATTGCAAAGAAGACAGTTTCTTTGGATGATCATTTATGATGGCTTCAAGAGAACTTCTCTAAAACAGCTTGGAGACGTCTGTAGAGAGCAGGAGGTAGTCAAAGGAAGGGAGCCGGACAGGAGCCCTGAAGTATGCCAGGAATTGTAGATATTTATTGTTTCAGGGTCGTGAGTGAACTGCTGTGAGGAGCCGCTGCGTTTCTGCATGCCAAGAGTTACAAAAAGAGACTAACTAACTGCAGCTGGACAAACGCATGCTCTAAAACCTTCTACGCTGAAAAAAACACTCCCAATGTGTTACTCTCAATATGTTAATTTTCTAAATGAAGTAAATGTGAAGTGTGTCATAATTCCCAATCCTAATGATAAATTAAAAATATACTTTTGAAAATACCTCACTGAGAAATGGAAGAAGTAAAATGAACGTTTTTTCCCACTTTTAATGCAAATGAAAAATCTGAAAAGTACGTCAAGTTTATTTATTTACCGTATTATAAAGAAACATCTGTTCACCAAACGCTTTACAATTACACCCACGATCATAAATCAGTTTTTACAATGAAAAGCATTAAAAGTAAACAGAGCACAGAGTTAAAATTTAAAATGACTATTTAGTTTTTAATAGCAAACAGTGAGAGCTTGTGCTGGTGAAGGAGAATGAAAACTGTTGACAGCAGCTCATTGATGTTGGATTTATAAACTAGTGACACAGATTCATGGTGTTGTGTTTCATAGCTGTCAGGTTTTGAGTGAACACTTCGCACTCGGTGCCAATCTGACATTTAGAGGCTTGCTCATCCATTTCAAAGTGGTGGCCCGGCTGCTTGTCTTTGTCTCTGCCAGAGGTCAGCAGGTCAGCAAACGCCTCCCTGCAGTAACTGTGGCCTCCTGCCAGGTCAAACGCATTTACACTAAGTAGCACTCAGTCGGAAGGAATGTGGAAAATAAAACTTGTTTGAAAGAGTGTATGATTATAGATTATGTTGTCAGATTATACCGTTCCTCAGAGGATGATTCATTGTGTCTAGGATGCTAGAAAAATATGCAGAGCCAACTCATTGGGGAATATGCAATCTATTCAGCCTCTTCCAGGTTTGCACTGGAGTCAGACAGCTGATTCCACTAAATACATAGACATGCATGATGAGGGCAGATTGCCTCAGGTCGTAGCTTTTTCAGTCACAAACAAATCAGCTGCAGCAAAAACATCAAAGGTGAAAATAAATTGGGATTTGTTTTTATTTTAATTGATGAGCTCTTTTGAATCTGGATGACGTGATGCTGGAGATTGTAAAATAGTGATGGAATGATGTATCTGTTAATCTGATTAATTTGGGAATTATTTGACATTAAAAATGTGTCAAACTAGGAATAGATTGCATGTAGTATGAAAAAATAACTAGTTCCTATGATCCCTTATCGTATTCTCTGTGCAACAGGGGATTGAAACAAAGATTTGTCAACATGTTTCCTTGCGTAATCGAAATGGACATTTTTCACAGTTAATTTACTTAACTTCTGTTTATTACACTTTGTATGTGAAGCAACTATTGAAACACTCAAGAATCACAAGGTTTGGAAATTTGAAAAGCGGATTTATCCTGAATACATGCATAATGTCTCATTTAAATGTGTGAAAGGTACATCAACAAAAGAGGGTATTTGCTTAATGGAGCTATTTTAGGAGCAGATAATACCTGAGTTTAGTTTCAGAAGTAGAAGGACATGCTGAATCAGGTGTCCATAAAACTGACCTCTTATAGTTTAAATAACTGGAAAAACATTTCACAAATGCCATTTCAAGGCACCTTAAAAGACAAAATCATGTAAGTTCAAAGAAAGATTCATGCAGTTTGATCCAAGCGAACATATTCATCGGAACCCAGTAAAGTCCGTTTAATAATAATCAAATTAAAAAATATATTTTTGTAGACAGGTGGTAACTCCAAAACTCAGACCACTAAAATGTTGCAATCCAGAGTTTTGCAGTCACTTTTTTATTGCAGCAGGAAGGTGCTTGGGGTGATTTGAGTTTTTGTGTGTTTACTTTAGGTTTCTGTGTCTTTTGTGTTGTACTGTCTACCCTTTGATTGTTCCCAGGTGTGTCTCTTCCCTGATTGCCCTCTGTGTATTTCATGTCACCTGTGTTTCTGTGTCTTTGTCGGGTCCTTGTGTATCTGTCTTGCTGTTTGCCCATGTCTCTAGTTTTTCCTCCAGTTGCTACCAGAATTGAGCCTTTGCTTTCTGCTCATCTGTGCTGCCTGGTATTTGGGATTTTGGACTTTGGATTTTGTTTATTTCATCATTAAATTATCACTTCCTTCACTTTAAGCTGGGTCCACCGCCACCTCACACCACATTTCATGACAGTCCTGGGATAAAATCCTGGCCTTCTTTGTTGTTGCTGCTGTTAAGTGTTTTTAAGACACAAGGCTACCAAAATGAGATTTTAAGGTGCAAATCCTTTTTAATTGTTTTCATAGGTATGAAAATTATTCAATTACTCGTCTACTTAAACTCAAGAAAGTTTAAGTAGAATTAAGTTAGTCATTTTTACTGTCCCCACCCCCCACTGACTTTCTTGGGTAAGGTTGTGCTTCTATACAGAACTATAAATGATTCTATATAAATACTGAAATGCTTATTTGTAAAAAAAAAAAAAAAAAAAGTGTTTATTTTCATATTTAAATATGGAAATATGTATCTATTAAATTATTGAATCCATTAAATAGACATATTTATGTTAATTTATAAATTCAATCTTCATATACATAAATACCTAAATTGCTTATTTGTTCATTAAATTATGACACTTCTGCAGAAATATACTGACCAGTACATAGTGCAGTATATTTCTGTAGAAATATACTGCGCTATTGTTTTGACGTGGGCCCTATAAATTCTTGGACCGGCCCTGCTCGCAGCCTCCAGGAGCCGCTGGGCGAGCTAGCTTTCAGCTGCTCAGGCGCAGTATCAATTGTAAGGAAAGGGTTTACTCTAATGCCGGGTCTTAAAGATAGACGCAGTCGGGAAACAGGCACATGGCTACAATATTCTACAAAATAAAACGTTTTGTATTTGCTTGAGATGATTTGGAGTAAAAAGTACGTCGTTCCGGACGAGGAGGTTCGGCGGCTTTCAAGCTCTCAACTTTAGACAGCTAGCTAAGGCTAAGCCGACACTTTCTGGGTAAATATCAATTTTTTTTTCTTAAAATTAAGTCAGCTTTATTTGCAAGTGAACTGTAGCGTTAGTTTATTTCGACTAGCCATGTAGTAAACTAGTGAAATTTATTTGGCGTATTCTGGTGTCTTTTTGTTTCGCAGCATCCAATGCTAATTTGTTAGCTGACATGAGCTAATGCTACATAACTTCAGCAGCAGAGTTTCGCGCAGCTAACGCCGCTTTGTTGTCGCTCCTAGGCAACCTGTGCTGCCGGCAGGAGTCACCCAGCAGTCATGTTTCAAACGGAAACACACGTATCGTGCCTTTTCCCGGAAATCTTGGCCATTATTTTCAGCTACTTGGACGTTAAGGACAAAGGGAGGGTAGCCCAAGTGTGCGCGGCCTGGAGAGACGCGTCCTACCACAAGTCTGTGTGGAGGGGGGTGGAAGCTAAGCTCCATCTACGGAGAGCCAACCCGTCTCTGTTCCCCAGTCTGCAGACCAGGGGGATCAAGAAGGTCCAAATCCTCAGCCTGAGACGAAGCTTGAGCTACGTGATTCAGGGGATGCCGCAGATCGAAAGCCTTAACTTGTGTGGATGCTTCAACCTCACCGACAATGGTCTGGGACATGCCTTTGTGCAGGACATCCCATCCCTGCGCGTCCTCAACCTCAGCCTGTGCAAGCAGATCACAGACTCCAGCCTGGGCAGGATCGCCCAGTACCTGAAGAACCTGGAGGTGCTGGAGCTGGGCGGGTGCAGCAACATCACCAACACCGGCCTGTTGCTCATTGCCTGGGGGCTGCACAGACTCAAAAGCCTTAACCTTCGCAGCTGCAGGCACGTCTCTGACGTGGGCATCGGCCACCTGTCCGGGATGACCCGCAGCGCCGCAGAGGGCTGCCTGACTCTGGAGAAGCTCACCTTGCAGGACTGCCAGAAGCTGACCGATCTTTCTCTCAAACACGTTTCAAAGGGTCTGAACAAGCTCAAGGTGCTCAACCTCAGCTTCTGCGGGGGGATCTCGGACGCAGGGATGATCCACCTGTCGCAGATGACCCAGCTCTGCAGTCTGAACCTGCGCTCGTGCGATAACATCAGTGACACGGGGATAATGCATCTGGCCATGGGTTCCCTCCGGCTGTCCGGCCTCGACGTCTCTTTCTGCGATAAGGTCGGGGACCAGAGCCTGGCCTACATCGCCCAGGGCTTGTATCAGCTCAAGTCTCTCTCCCTGTGCTCCTGTCACATCAGCGACGACGGGATCAACAGGATGGTGCGCCAAATGCACGAACTCAAAACTCTCAACATTGGGCAGTGCGTGCGAATCACAGACAAAGGTTTGGAGTTGATAGCTGACCACTTGACTCAGCTGACGGGGATCGATCTGTATGGTTGCACTAAGATCACCAAGAGGGGTCTGGAGAGGATAACGCAGCTCCCGTGCCTTAAAGTATTAAACCTTGGACTGTGGCAGATGACGGAGAGTGAGAGGGTGAGGTGACAGCTTCTCATTTCATCCTGTATAGTGCCGTTGTTCACCTGTAAGGCGTTCTTAATTTAACAATAAACTGTGATCACGCAAAGAGGGACCCACCTGGAGCAACTTCTTCCAGGTTTTTTTTTTTTTTTACCCCAAAGTTTCTCAGACTCTTGCTTTGCCGAACCTGCAGCCTGTGTGCATTCTGACCATCCAGCTACCTCGCCCACTTAACACAGGAGTGCCTACTATTGGTGAAAACTAGACTAGATTGTATATTTTTAGAGATTTTTTTACATTCAAGACGATTTTCATTGCAGAATCTTTTTATTCAAGACAAAAAATAAAGGTTTCAGTTTCCTGGATTTTAAAGTCGTTTGTTTTGTTTGAATACTTGTTTGTATTGAATAACTGTCGCTGAGAAAATTTGTACTTCAAATTGAAGTGGGTGGATCACTCCTGTCTCTTCATGTTTACCTGTGTACATTTTTTTTGTAATATTTCTGAGAAAGTAATTTAAACATGAAATTCACCTCCACTGCTGCAGCAAAGTGTTAACAGCTACACAGATTATATGCAATTAAACCGTTTTTTCTTTATTTGTATTTGTCCAAAAAACGCAGTAATTTAAAATGTTTTATATTCATAAAATAGTATTTATGAATAAAGATTATAAATGTCTGTTGTCCTTTTTTTGTTTAAAAAAATAAATGTTGCCTTTTCCATAGTTGCAGGCAAAACATGTTCCAAATTTCTAGGTGCCCTTGTATTGTTTACCTGATTGTTTCACCTGTTCACCCTCTGAGTGTCAGACTGACGTCTGACTGGGTAAACTGGTTAAAAACCAAATGATCACCAACCTGCATATAATGAACTCGCATATAAATATGTAGGTTTTAGGTAAACATCTATGTCCCAAACTGAAATTAACTAAAATTACTGGCCAACAAAATTATTCTAACAAATTAAGGCAAAAATAAACAATTCTAATATTTAACTGAAAAGAGAAATATCTCCTACTTAAAAAACCAATATTCCTATATTGGTTTTTTTTTAAAAGGATTTTGAGCCATTCAATTACTCTGGTTTAAAAAAAAACACAAGAAAACGAGGCTCATAATTTATTCTTTTCCATACATACAAAATCCATGTAACCAACATGTCTTTTTTTTTTTTATTCAGTTTGATTCTTGACATTAACAGACAGCAGTACATTTTTATTTTTTACAAATGCAAAAACTTACATCAAACTTAAAGCCCCTTGATTAGCTCTGTGTTCCCAGTTAAAAAGTTTGAAGGAAAAAGAAAAGAGACGTTGAGGGAAGAAAGGAAAGCGAGGCCAAAGTAAAGGGGAATGAAACACTGCTAGAATAATCTTGGAATTCAGCTGTAAGGAGCTAAAGGGACAGAAACAGCTCTGTAGTCAGTTTGACAGAAAAACAAGCATCCAACTCTCATTTCAGACCTCCAGCCGTGTCTTTGGTTCTCACTGACACCTGCTGAATATAATCGCTGACAGCAGGAGAGCTACGACAGCTGGAGACTCGTTTTTATGCATCAGGGTCACCAACAAAAACCGTCGACTAAAAAGACAGCATGGGCGTCTTAGGATAGCGCCACCGTTTGGCGAGCATATGCATTTGAAAAAGACAATTAGAAATAAACTTGAGAATTTACCCTCCCATCACATAGTCACGGTTTGAAACGTCTTTAGTTCACACATTATTTTGACACTTTATTTTTTTAAAACACGTCTTTCCTCAGTTTCCGCTGAGAACACTTATTTTGTTCAGAGCAACACGCTCTTTGAGATTCTGTGCAAACATTCAATGCATATTGATACAGTAAACTTTTCATATATCTTATTTATATATATTTCTCTATAGAACATAGACTTTCTGCAATTTATGGCAGCACAGTCACACATACGTTTGTCCCGGGAGACAAAATTAGACACAAAAAGACAACTGCACTGCTTTGAACTTTTCTGATTTTTTTGTCTTTTAAGAATGCACGATACACCTTCCACGTTATTACTTTTATTCAGTTACTGTACGTGTTGAATACCACGTTATTTACAAACTGATCTTAAAAAGTCTAAATCTGCTTGAAAAGTGACTTTCGTTTCCTCTGTAAATGTCAATCAATGCACTTGGTAATTAAAAAACTCAGCCCTGAATAATAAAACAAACGGAAACAAACACCAACAGAGGCATCTGAGCGTACAAAAAAAAGGGCCGTCGGTATGTGGGCTTTAAGGAACTCCTTTAGAAACTTTGGATGAGGATCAGTTCTTACATCATGCCATAGCACCAGTATTACAGAGGCGGAAAAGCCTCTGCATTTAGGTCCTGTACTGATCTGTGTGCATGCTCCAAGGCCACGAGAACGTTCTCAAAAAAGACAAAAGAAACATTGCATACCTCATAAACAAGTGGACGCTGTGTGCAAAACCATCGAGAAATGAAAGAAAAGCTTTCTCCCCCTAAATCCTCTCCTCGGTTATAAACATGGTAACTAAACTCGGATCTTCTGTGAAAGGCTGAGCCTTGATCCCCCCTCTAATGCCACCGACGACGACGCAGTAACGTACCGACTCTAGCGCCTCAGGAGCTCTTCCGGTTAAAAAGCGGCATTTAGATGGCGCTACGATAGGCGACTGAAAACAAACGTCTACACGGCGCCACGCCTGACCTCCGAACTCGACTCCACCCTGCTCCCTTTGGGTGTAGCAGCTCACCCAGAAATTAAAAAAATAAAAAAGTGCTTTTCTGTCCCAAAGGATGGGATCTGTGTTCCCGTTTTAACATGAAAGGCTCGAGAGATGAATAAAAGAGGGAAAAGCCTGAGACAAAAGTGCCTCGTGAAGGTCAGTTCCCGCTGGAGGTAAGGCTTTGTGAGGCTCCCTTCTTTCATCTGGAACATCTTTTACAATGCGGCTACGCTAAAAGACAAAGATCGCCCCACCACGTGTGCTTTAGTTCTCCTCCCTCATTTGCACTAAATAAAACAAGTCTTCTAAAGTGTCGCTTTGTGAATTTCCTTATTTTGATGCAGCCAGCCTGACCTCAGAGTGACATAAAAGACAGAAAAGCACTTCAGTTTCCTGGACACTTGATGCAGGGTGGAGAAGATGACGGCCCGGCCGGCTCTCCTCTTCCTGGATGGAGGTCGGGGGTTTCCTGGGCTCCGCTTGCTTAAGTCCAAAGTCAGATTTGTCAGCATGACTCCTCCAGCGCATTGACGACCTGTTCGAGGATGTCGGGGCAGTAGTCTGCGATTTGCTGGAGGACTGAATTGGCAAACTCCTGCAGCTCCCCGTTCTCCTTCTCACACACCTCAGTCTCCCGTTTCAACTGGAAGCACAGGAAAAATAAAGGATAGTGTTTGAGTTTGTTTAACTCCTCTGAAAGCAGCAGCCCTGAGAATATTTTAGTGAGTTATCAGCTAAACTTTTCCATTTTTAAAAGGCTCTTTAAAACCTTTATAGCTCCTCAAAGATGTGGCAAATATCCAGATCCAGCCCAAAGTATCCATCATCTATCTATCTATTTTTAAATAAACTCAAGATACTGATTTCAGCTGCCTGTGATTTTTATGTCAGCCGCTGCAGCTTCTGGTTTCTGACCCGCTTTCCACACTTAGTTCAAATAGCCTGTTTACGGCAAATAGAGATGCATAGAGAGGAGCTGAAACTCTGGGCACTAAAATGTAAGATGTTCAAGACAAAGGGCCAAATTTATGGAAGTAGGAAAACTGCCCAAAATCAGAAAGGAAGGATAGGAAAAAATTAAGTGTTATTTTAATTGGTAAAATAGACAAAGTTTAAAAGTTTAAAACCAGTGATTTTCCTGGACTGATGTTTATTTTGTTTTGCATGTTTGACACTTGGAAGATTTTTCAGAATGTACACCAAGTAAAATGCAAACAGGAAAAAACAATCTCAGCTCGCCACGTTTGTTTTAGAGATATTTTCAGCATCAAAGTGTGCTTTGATTGGAGATGCTGCCATGGCAACTGAACACTATTTCAACAGGAGCTTTTTTTATTGTCGCTACCTCAGTAAAGTGACTTAAAAATAATTGAAAAGCAGGAAGACATGCAGTATTAAAATTAATAAAAATTAATGCAAAACTCAATTGTTGTAGGATGTTTTAGTTAGCACATAGCGTTGTTTGGCTATTTATTTAAGGGTAACAGAAAAAAGGGGGCAGAATATTAAAGAACTGCATAGTTAATAGATTAAGATAAAAAAATAAAATAAAATAAAAAAACCCATGTAATTATTCCATCCAGGTTCATTTATGTATCAACTTTTATTGATCTGTCAAAATAAAAATCCAACTGAAACACATTAAAGTTTATTGAAATGTAAAAAAATTTTTTTTATTGTTCCCCCCCCCAGCACCTGTTCGTCGCTCATTTTCTGAAGCTCCTCCTCCCAGTCTTCAGGGTCGCTGTGGTGGTAGTGAGACGGAGGCGTGAGCTGGCTGAGGATGCTGGGGTCTCGGTCATGGCAGAGGTCTGTCAGGTGGGCGATGTAGAGTTTGAGCTTACTGCGGTTCTGGGACAGGACAAGAAGAGGGGGTATCATCTGTAGAGAGGAGGAAGAGGAAAAGTGTCAGTTTTGATCCGGTCCAAATGCTTGCACAACAATGAAGCCGCAGTGATCATGATTCAGCATGCACGCTAAGCTATCCGTCCCCGACAGCTTTAGCTTCATCATAAAAAACCAAAAAAATTCAGTGAGTAAAATTTATAACAAATAGCCGCATAGAAACTGCATGCAAATTTAAGACTCTTAAGCTGCACAAGCAACACACGACGAATGCTTCCAATCTCAAACAATGTGACCCAACATCAAACGATATGAAGAGCAGCACAGATGAATGAAGGAGAAAATAAAAAAATAAAAAAAAATCAACATGCTGGTGGTGAAGGTGAAAGGTTTGGCTTTCTTTATACGAGCTCACCCTTCCGAACAAAAAGGCTGTGAAAGAGAGGGGAGGGGCATAAGGCAGGCTACGCCCAGATACCCTCCTCATCATCCTGGTAACCACAAGGTTAGCCAGACGCAGCATTAGGAAGAAAAAACCTGGTTAGCGGCACATCGACATAAAAGAACCGTCTGCTGCCTTTACGTGGCGTCCGCCAGTCCGACCTTCTGGACGGACGCTTCAGAGGAGATCTTTTCAGCGACTGAGATGTTGTCAAATCAGATCCGGGTCAAATAGATTACCTGATCTGGAGAGGGTTTGTGATTTGTGTGGTCGTGTGCAGCCTTCAAATGATCGTCTTCGTAGTTGTCGGCCATCAGCTTCATTCTGTTCTGAGTCTGACGATTTGAAAACAGAGAAAAGTTCAAAATGTCAGGAGTGACGTTTTCTGACTCCATCCAAAGAAAACATGGCTGCTAATATGAGCACCGGCCTGTCCAGTTGACCATGCATAAATACAAAGTTGTTTTCTGTTTGAATGTTTCATTCAAACCATTTTGATGAAACTTGCAACTTCAAACTTCTACTTCAGGCCAAGATCTGATTGTGAGGAGTTTCCTATTGCTTTTTATAAAATGTACTACAGATGTTTCTTCTTGTTGAGAAATCAACTACATCTGGAAGATCGCATTTATTTTTGTGGGAGTATAGATCTGAGAAACCGAAAAACAACAACAGCAGCAAAGTGCACGAAGGACTCACTTCAGTCACTTTGCTTTGTGCAGGTCCAGGATTTCTATGTGTTTCTTTATCTAAAAACACACACTTTATAAACTTTAAAATAACAATTTTCTATGAATTTATGCCTGATAAAGGCTGATAAAGAACCTATACTTTTACAGGTTCTATAGAAAGTAAAACAAAGGCAGGAAGGAAAAAAATGACAGAATTAAGGAAAAAAAGGAATTGATTTTTCATACTCTTATTTTCCTTTTCCACACTTCTACATCTGGAAAATACTCAAACCGAACTTCCCATTTTTCAAGTTTTATATGAAACCTGATCTTCCTGTTCAGAAAGTGACGCACTGGTCTGAATGTAAAAGGTGGGCTTATTATTCTTTTGTGGCTATGTAACCTGGTGACATAATGTGGAGGCTCAAATGAAGAAAACCCCAAGGCTGGTTTTTAAAAATTACACTAATTGTGAGCAACAACCAGACTTGCAAGAGAATGCATAACCAATGAAGCCGAAGTACAACTTACTACAACTACTAAACAAATAAGTACATTATGGAAATAATGCTTGGGAGAAACAATAAAATACAGCAAAAGAGTCGCAGACCTGTGGTCATATTATGCAGTATATTTTTGTTTTTTTAGTTATTACTGTTGATTTCTGTGTGTTGTTCACTCAATCAAAAAAAAAAAGAAGAAAAAGAAGCTATGGATGAATCAAATTACAACAAACAGCTTCGACATTAGACACAGAGGTGACCCTTCTAATAAACGCCAAAATACTTCCGGGTGAAACTCCAGATGAATGTACAAACGCAGGTCTCCCTAAACCACCCTTCTCCACACGCCGCCCCTCCCTGATCCCAGACGGCGTTTCCCCACCTGCTGCTTGAGCTGCTGCACCAGTCTGTCCTTCTCTCGCTTCAGCTGGGCCACCTCGTCCTGCGTCTTCTTCTTCTTAGAGGACGACAACTCCAGCAGCGCGATGTTGGCGTCCTTCTCACTGATGGCGGCCAGAAGGGCCTCCTGCCTGTTTGATGTAGATGAAGCAACGGGACGCTCAGCTGTACAAATAGCTCAGGTATATTCTATTATTTATAGCACAAAGCCAGCATGCTGACTGGGAAAAGCCAGAAATGGATGACATTTTACTTGATTAAGGCGCCAATCAATAATCTACAGTCTATACCACCCTGTAGAGAGAGTTAGTGAGTGTGTATGTGTGTGTGGGTCTTACTTCATCTCCAGCACCTCCTCCAGGTGTTTCCTGCGCTCAGCTCTCAGGGTTGTGAGGTGGGCCTCCTTCTCACACAAAGACTGCTGGGTAGACGCCAGCTTGGCCCTCATGGACTCCAGCTCCTGTTTCACCTTCTCCATGGCACCCAGCAGCTCCTCCATCTGGAAACGCGCACACGCACGCACACACATATACCTAGAAATCAACGGTTGTCAAGCATTTTCCCAGCAAATGACACTTACAGGGGTTTCTAAATGATAAATGGACTGATGAAAGGGAAGGACGGCTGTAGAATCCGTTTTTATTACCTACTAAAGTAAACAACTGCTACTAGCAAACAAATATACAAGGAGTTGCATACAGACTGGAAACCGTTTTACTCCAGGGTGCCTTAAAGGGACAGTTTGGACTGTTTGAAGTGAGGTTCTGCAAATAGATTTCCCTACCTGTGGGAGAAAGGAGTCATACTGCTGTGAGGAAGACCAACAACTAGTCAGACGGCCGTCACAGTTTTAGCAAATCAAAACAACAAGGGCGAGTTTGTGAAAAGAGCGGCAAGAGGGCTCTTTGAAACATTTTTTACAGCGAGATCACTGACTAATTTAAATCTTCTTGCAGTGGAAAGTATTCATCTTTTGTTCAATGAATTTTAATTTCATCAGGTATCATTCAAACCTCTGATACATCAGGGTTTCTGCAGGTTTCACCAACTCCAATTTAAGAGCTTTTTAAAAGCCTTTTAAAGACCGTTATGAGTCGAATTTAAGACCTACATCTGCACAGAAATGTTTGACCATCATCCAAGCAACTCACCATGACAGGTGCAAAAAAACTAGCTAGCTAGCAAGCAAGGGTACATTAGCAGCGAGTCACAGATCAAAAACTGTGCAACTCAAGACTTTTGCAAGAAAAAAAAAAAAACATAGAATATGCAATTAAATAGCCCTACCAAGATAAAATGTAAAACCTGTGATTAACACGTTACAGGCTAATTTACATTTTTTCAATAAATTTAAGCCTTAATTTTATACACATTAATTTAGGACTTTTTAACAACACATGGACATCCTGTACATACCGTAAGGATTTTATAAAATAAAATAAATAAATAAAAAAAGAGGGATCCATTGTTCATGTAATTGAGAATTAGGCCAGTTACTGGTTTGAAAAGACACAACACAGTCATGCTAAGATTTCTAAATCATAAAAATCTACAATCATTCTGCTCCTACGCTTTAAAGTCCCAGGGAACTATTTTAAAAGTTTGCAAAAGAAACCACTTTATGAATACAGCAGTGGTCTTGCATATGATCTCATTGGTTCGGTTTTGGTCTTAATTTAGCTCTCTCTCTCCTTCTCACACACTCACACAGTGTGACGTCACCCCTGGACCTGATTTAAACAATTCACAATAAAGCCAGCTAAAGGTTCATTTACAGTTGCAGTAAATGAAAAAAAAAAAGAATTCTACCAATAGTAATTCAAAGACATTTTGTGATATGTTGCTCTTCTAACTTTCTTGGTCTGCCGACAGAAAAGTTAATGAGAAAAAAAAAAAAAATAGGAGATGTGCTGCAATTCTCCACAAGTGGATCTCGACTGTACAGCTGAAGGGTTTTTCTGCACTAGGTGATTCCCAGAGAGAGAGAGGGACAAGCCTGTATTCTGGTCTGTCCAGTTTCTGATGTAGCCTTTGTTTTGTTTTACAAAAGACGTTTAGTAGAAACGGTTAAACTTAGTATCGGCAGGTCGAAGCCTCACAAAACAAGGAATCAAAAAAATCTGTGCAGCTCTTAAAACAACTCTGAAAATATTTATATATTACTATATCAGTCCATTATTAATGTCCAATAAACTTTTAAGGTAGTTCAGATTGTTTTCTCAACCAATGTCAGCGAAGGTTGTTGGAGCTGCATCGATCCGACTCACCAGCTGTGACGTTTCTACAACAGGTAAGGAAACTTCCTCTGAAAACATTTAAAAAAATATCCAACTGTCCCTTTAACCTCTGAATGCAACTGAACAGAGATCCAAGCAATCAAAGGAAGAAAAGAAAACCAACATTAACGCAGCGATGAAGATCGACTAAAATAACCTTTCCACATCAGCAGCAGTCCTCTTTGTTGTGTTCAGAAGTGCCTCAGACATTTTAGCAACGTTTGAAACCTGGAGGGGGACAGAGCTGGGTGGAAATCTGATCCGGAGGGGTGACAACAAACATCCTGCCACAGCAAATGAGATGAGCTCTCAAATGTTTTGTTTTGTTTTGTTTTTCCAAGACCAAACTAGAGAAAAGTTGAATAGTTCATCTTCATTCACTGGCCAACTAATGAGTACAGTGCCTCACAAAGGCTTTCATACCCAGCAAACTTTTCCACATTATGCCAAATGCTACAGCCACAAACCTTAAAACATTGTTTTGGGAGTTTTGTGTGACGGAACAACAAGAAAGAGAAACAATTGTCAAGTAAAAGCAAAAGGAAACATGATTTCAAAGTATTTTGCGTGTAAGAAATTTGAAAACTGCATATGCAGCCAATCTTCATGAGACATTACTTTATAGAACTAATGCTGAAAAAAGCACTACCATAGCATGATACTGCCACCGCCATGCATTTTTATAGGAAGGGACAGTTTGATGTGTTAGTTTTCCAACATTTTTGCATTTAATTTAGAAATTGATTATTCTTAACGATTAATCGGATAAAAAATTTGTCACATTCTGCAAATTTTTTTATTTAACCGAGTAAGCCTTTTTTATACAACATTAGAAATACATTAAAAGATGCAAACAAATAATTCATTTCTGTTGTTAAATTTAAAAAATAGCATTTTATTGCCTAAAATGCAAAAACAGCATTCCTTTAATACTTGATAATTTGTAGCAAAACAATGTACATGCAGCAACAACATGTGGAAAACTCAGCCCTTTCTGCTCGACTTAAACAGCGTTTGACTATTTTTTTCTATTAACCAATTAATAATTGGACAGAAAAAGGAGCTTAACAGGAGATTTTGTATGTATAGAATTTGAACGAGGTAAAGCTAAAAGTATGCCACTTGAGGTCAAAGATTTATTTATCTTAAGCACCAAATATATATATTTTCTTTAGTGTTTTACTTCATTGCTGTTCTTTCAGTGAATTACCTTTTTAAAGTTTGAATATATCCAATTAATGATTCACCACTTACTAAATTAGTTGACGATTATTGCAATAATCAACTAATACGATTAATCGTTTTCGCTCTAAGAGATACTGAAGTTTGTGGTTGTGTCATGATAAAATATGGAAAAATCCAAGAAGTATGAACACGTTTGCATTGCAGTGTAAGTGAACTCTCTGCCTAGGAACATTACTTTACAAGCAAACAGCAGGTAAACATAATCCCATCGAGTCTACGTGGGCTGGAAACGACACAAACACTTTACAAATCCATGCAGTCTGAACATCAATCTGAAAGCTTCCAACACAGACCAAAAAAAAAAAACAACCTCTAAAAAAAGCGTTGCACGAGACTGCATGACTTGTAGAAGTGTTGTTTTTAAACGGAGCTGCTGACCACTGATGGCGATCACACACACACTGGACTCGTACCTTAGACCACTTAAAGTGGGAGAGGTTGGACTCATGCATTGGTTTGAGTGAGTGCTTCGGAGAGGCGGTTGTGTAGCAGAAAGAAGACAAGAAAAAAAACGACAAGCAAAGATAAAGGAACTGAGGAAGAAGAAGAAGCCAGAAGAGAGGAGGCAGGACAAAGAGAGCGATCAACACCGCAAAAGGTGAAAGAGAAAGACTTCCAGAGGAATATTTAGAAATGCAGCAGCGGCTGCTTCTGTTGGTTGACTAGCACCGACTCGTCTCGCTCGTGTGTGTGTGTGTATGTTGGTGCGTGCGTGCGCTTAATTACCTGTCTTTCCTGCAGCGATCGAGCGGCCTCTTCCTGCGCCAGCACCATCTCTCGCTCAGCAGTGATTTGAACGCTCTCCCTCAGAGCCTCCTCCAGCTCCTCAATGCGCTCTGATTTCTGACGCAGAGTGTCCTTCACACCAGCGGAGATTTTGCTTTGTTAGACACCGACGCGACGTAACAGGGCGCATTTCCTGCAGACCGCATTCGAGCCCAAGCGACTCAGAAACGGGCCTCACCTTCACCTGCTGTGACGACTCGGACAGATTGTCCTCCCTCTTCCTGGCCTCCTCCATCAGCCGAGCGTTCCTGCTCTTCTCCACCTGCTCCTTGTGCTTCAGGGAGGCCACCTTTTTCGTCTGGTCCTTCATTTGCCTGCAGAGACAAAATATGCTCAACTCCTGCAAAAATACTGACGGAAAATCTGATATTTAAATCTAAAACTGTTAAATACTTTGCTAATTATGTGGAGAGAAAAAAACGGATTTGTTTTTGTTACATGACATATAGAAACGCCCTTTTTATCTTTACGTACATTGAATACTTCATAGTAAAGAGGTTCTGGGTTTAAATATAAACAAAAAATGTAATACCTGCCGACAGGATGACCAGGAATATGATTTTTTATTTTCTTTATGAATTAATGATCATACAAATACACATCACTTCTAAAGTAAAAGCTAAAATATAATTGTTCGGTTTACTTTGTAAAGAATAAAACGGTAAAACAAAAAGAAAATGAAAATCTGACATTTGATGGTTTTTCAGCAGGGTTTTTACAATTTCTAAATTTTGTATTTTCCCAAACATTTTTGCCTCCTTTCGGTTTTTGTGACATTATGAATAATTGCGAACATCATAGTTGGGTTTTATTATCCATTTTTAATCCCTTCTGTCTGAAAACTGGTTTAGGATTTTGCAGCGAAGTAATGAGCAAACTTTTGTTATTTATTTTCTCTTACATTTTGATACAATGTAAACAGTTAAAAATACTTAAGAAAACAATAAATATATATCTAAAAAAAATACTTAAAACTAGAGGTGTGCTGATCGATTGGTCACCAATCATAATCGGGCCGATTTCCGTGAAAAAGTGCATGATCGGTGATCGGCGATCATTGGCTCTTGTTGCCGATACCGATCACCTGCATCTCATTTCGCAGCCTGCCTGTGCAGCTGGTCTCCTCTTTCCTTCACACTGCGCAAACGTGCAGCAACAAATCCTAAGCGATGTGGAACTTTAACGCACTGAGTGAATGGGGAAGTTTGCGTGTTGCGGCGGAAAATTGAAGCACGTCAAAATGCATCAACACAACGAAGCTAATATGACATAAAAACAATGCCATACTTGACGGAGTTTGGCTACATCGAGGCTCACTGCAGTAAAAAAGACATACGGAGGATCAGACAGCAGGTAAAGCAGCGCACAGCTACAAACACTCACCAGGATTACCATGACGGTCAGGAAGCTAAACAAATAACCCGTAAAATTATTTAAGTCTTCGAGCTGCGATGTAAGACGCTGGTTCTGCTCTCTCTGTTGAACTGCTGCTACACGCTACAGGTAGTAATATTTTACAGACGGAGCGCTGCTTCTGCTCCACCTGGTAGTGACTCTCACACCGAACGTGTTTAAAGCTGCAGCATCTAACCTAAAAAAAATACATTTTACATACGTATTAAAACTTTCGCTGTCCTAATATGAGACAGATAATCTCTAAAAAAAATAATCGATCTCCTCCCTGCTCTGCATAATTACTCCGCTCAGTCAGAACTAGCAGTAATCAGCGAGCCGCCATGCTATCAGGAAGTTTTCATTCAGTAACTCTGGATTGTTTATTGTAATGGAACCTGTATTTGCCTTTGAATGTTAAGTTTTATACTTGAATTTTTTGGCAATGTTGAGAGGTTTTATTTTGGCTCTTTGCATTATTTAGCCTCTTCAGAGCCTTCATATGTTATCAGTCTGTTAAAGATAGTATTATTGATAGCAGTACAATTTGCACAATGCCTAGTTTTCTTCTTGGAAAAAGTTATTAAAAACAAGTTTTTGTCTAAATTAAGGTGAATTCATGGTTCCTTTTTCCACATAATGTAACTGATAGTGTTTATGATAAAAAAATAATTATCATTATGTGATCGGTATCGGTGATCGGTATCGGCGATCAGCCCTCATGGGTGATCGGTATCGGCAGGAAAAAACCTGATCGGCACATCTCTACTTAAAACGTATATCTTAGATGATCAGAAATGAATTAACTTTAGATCACATTGTGAGCAGTGACGCCTTCATTTAAAAAAACAAAACAAAAAATTATTATAAACCAAACCCAGTTCAAAAAGTTTGGATCCAGTTTGAAGCCCAGAGCTAAAATCTAGAGACTAAAAAAGGTTTTGAAATGAACCATTTTACATTTTGAATACTTATCTGTGAACAAGTGATTAATAAGGGACAACAACTAAAGTTTTGATGTGGTAAAAAACAAATACAGGTCATCACCTAAATATAAATGAATAGAAACATTGAGAAATTCAGATTTTTATATTTTAGATCATGGAATAAGGAGTAAAAGTCTGGAAACCTCTCCAGAATGGATAATGATAAAAATCTAATTTGATCCCGTTTTAGCCGGAACAAGGATGTAAATAAAAAGTATTTCCAGATTAAAACAGACGTACAGAAATATGGTCTAATGAGAAGTTTACTCTAAAATTGTCGATGTACAAACAGATCCTTAGGCAACATTTTTCCTCCAGTCAACAGCATCAATGTCAGATTTGATTTAAAGTTAAAACCAGAAAGAATCATGAACATAAATGTAAAGAAGAGCCCAGTAAAAAAAAAATAAAGGGTGCACACAGCACACACTTTAGAGAAACAGAAGGAGGAAAGAGGAAGGGAAGAAACAAAAGAAGAGGATAGAGGAGAGGGGAGTCATGCGGATAGAAAAGAGCAACTACTAACCTGGAGGCCAAACTGGTGAGGGAAGAAATGTCCAGTGCAAAGAAAACAGCAAAGAGAAAAGAGACTCAGGCTAAGAAACCGAACATATGGAAACATTAGGAAGGAAGAAAAAGAGGCTCATCCGACAACTCAAACCTTTTCGAAAGAGACACTAGAAATTAGCAAGTTAAATGAAACGCTGAATCAGAAATGTGCCACACATCACACTGAGTTACTGCAGAATTAGAAGATGCATGTCAGCTTGCATAGATCGGAGCGACGGGGACTAAAAACAGCCTCTCGTGATCATGCGTTCGCGTCACTCTGACCATCTGGAATCAAACTGAGAAAATCCAGCTGGGACAAGCAGAAGCTTCGTCCGTGTTCATCAAACATCACAGATGACCCACCTCTCCAGCTCACTGATCTTTTTGTCCTTGTCGTTCTTCTCGTTCTCCATTTCTCTAAGTATCTCGAGGAGGCGGTCCACCTCCGCCTGAGCCTTCCCAGAATCCTCTCTGTGTCGGACCACTTCCTGCTCCAGGTTCCTAATACGCTCCGCCAGCTCTGTGTTGGCTTGAGCTTCCAGTGCCGCGTTTTGAGCCTAACAAGAATCACATTCATATCAGTAAGAATGAACCAGATGGTCATTCACCAAGGCTACGTTCATACTGAGGGTCTTGATGCACAATTCTCATTTTTTGATGAAATTATAATTTTTTTTTTTTTGCTTGGTCGTTCACACCAATTAAACTCGGCTGCAATGAGACTTCTGTTTGAAAGGTTTACATCCCCAAAGCGACACACATGTGCAAAAGAGGAACGTTAACATCACACAGCAGCACATTGTTTACATAAGTAATAATGGGTGGAATCGTTTAAGGATCAATTCTAGAGTTTATTCGGCAACGGGAGCAGAGAGTTTTTCATAGACTTCTTACATAAGTTCATAATTTTCAGCCTTTGTTTACGTTTTGATTTACTGCGTCTGGCTTTTTTTAAAATGTTCACGCGCTTTGAAAACAATCGGACACGTATCTGATTTAGCTCCACATTTGGAAGTACCAAAGATCTTATATTTCTGGGGATGAACAGATCAGAATTAGATCGTTCAGACTGTGGTGAAAAAGCCGGATGTAGGTCATATATGGGCACAAAAGCAGATTCGAGTCGCATTTGCCTGCTGTGTGAACGTAGTCTAACATGCTCTGTTAGCTCACTCTCTTTAGTTGGTTCTCCAGTTTGAGGCACTCCTCCCTCTTCTGCTCCAAGGTTATTTCCAAACTCTTGAGTTTGGTGTCTTTC
Organism: Poecilia reticulata; assembly: GCF_904066995.2. Classification (NCBI taxonomy): domain Eukaryota; kingdom Metazoa; phylum Chordata; class Actinopteri; order Cyprinodontiformes; family Poeciliidae; genus Poecilia; species Poecilia reticulata. The sequence continues at coordinate 19,366,876 of NC_088835.1, read as the reverse complement.
TTGAGTCCTGAAGAGGCCAGAGATGAAGCGTGCTCCTTCAGGTCCAACAGAGAGGTCTGCACGTAAAATACAGATTTGAGCTAATCAAGCAGGAAGAAAACTGAAAACACAATGACTCATCAAAAAAAGAAAGATGTTCTGTGTGTATTTTTAGAGTCCCGGCAGAACGGGAGAGTGTTCCTCCATCTGTTCCTCACCTCTCGGTCTGACAGGTCTCCCTGCAATAAGCTCAGCCTCTCCTTCAGCTCTTTCAGCTCCTTCTTGGAGCAGTCCAGCTCCTCCGTCTTCTCTCGGTCGTCCCTGTCCCGCTGCTCCTTCAGACGCTCGATGATTCGCTCCTGAAAACGCAAGAGAAACAATAAAATAAAAAAAAACCTTTCCACATGAACAGTCGGGAATTACAGCAGCCGGCCGGAAGATGTAAACGTACCTTTTCCGCAAGAGATTCCTCCAGCGTTGTGAGCGCAGTGTCGGTGTTTGAAGTGTCCGCCTGCAAGGACTTCACCCTCTCCTTCAAGCTGCTCATCTGCTTCTCCTTGTCCCTCAGCTGCTCCTGCAGATTCTCAATCTGCAAAGCAAATGCAATGTCGGCGAAGTGGACATCCACCGCAGGAGACACGCCGCGTGGCAGATGTTTAACCTCACCTTTTTCTGCAGCACGTTAATTTTGCGCTCCTTGACGTCCAGCATGTCCTTCAGGTCGTGGATTTCTCCGTTCAGGGTTCCCTTCTCCTCTGACATTTCTTGGATCTGCTTGCTCTTCTTATTCAAAGTTGCCTCCTTCTCCTCCAAGCGCAGACGTAAGGCATCAACCTGGCAAAACAAATACAACGTACGTTTAAAAAAAAAATTTTACCAAATAGTGTGCGATTTGTTCTCTGTTTGGGCTTTTGTTGTACTTCTGTCTGTAAGATGGCAGCGCGCTGCTCCTTGGCGGTGAGAGACTCCTTGAGGACTTCGATGTGCTGTTTGCTGTCTGAGAACTGGTTTGTTAAGGTCTCCAGTTTAGTCTGCAAACCCAGCAGCTCAGTGTCCTTCCTGGAAAGATCCTGCTTCACCTGGTCCATCTGAAAAACGGAAAGAATTCAACTCGGGAGACTCGGAGGACAAACTTTTACATGTCCGAGTGAAGCTAAATCGACGTGGTTCCGTCTCTCACCTTGTTTTTCATGAACTTGGTGTGACTGCGGTACACCTCCATCTGCTTCATCTCCTCCTGCCGCTCCTCGCAGCTCAGAAGTCCGTTGGATTTCATCATGAGCAGCTCCTCCTCCATGTCCCTCAGGCTCCGCTCCATGGAGTTGATTTTTGCATCCTGGGGTATTTAAAGTTGGTCACCAGTGGAAGCACGATGTGGCAAAGCTGATCGCTCAGAAAAGGTTAAACTCTCACCTTCATGTCGATAACAGTCTGTAAAGCCTTTGTTTTGGTGGACTCTGGAGTTCCTTCGTAGCGACGATGAAGCTCCTGCTGGATCAGAAATATAAAAAAGGGATTTTACATGGAAAAAAAACAAAACTTTTTTTTTAATAAGTTGGAAGATGTTGGAAAATATACAACAAATGTGCCATTTAGAGTCAGGATTGTTGATGTGGGCCTTACCTCTCTGAGGGCGGTAATCTCTCGATCTCTCTGGTCTAGTAAACTCTCTAGGTGATGCCGGTGCATTTCTGCATCAGCCAGCCTCCTGGTCCTCTCCTGGTCTTCCTCTGACGCTTTGGCAGATGGAGCTGTCACACACACACACACACACACACACACACACACACACACACACACACACACACACACACACACGCGCACACACACACACAGAATTTGTGAATATAAGCATAGTGGGACAGTTTTAGTCCAGTAATCAGACGAAAAGTTCAAACAGAGACAACCAAAAAAAAAAGATGTCCCAAGACTTTTGTAATTCCAAACTTTTACCGTTTTTATGTCTCTGAACAACAATTAGCGCTTTATGAAACATACCTTGACGTCTCTAAAACCCACCTTTGCTCTGCAGCATCTCCAGAAGCTTTTTGATGGACTCGTCCCTGGCGACCAAGGTTTGCTTCTGTGTGTCAATCCTCAGCTCCATCTCCTCCAGCGTCTTCCTCAGGAGGAAGAGCTCCTTGGCCTGCCTCTCGTGCTCAGCATGTAGCCTCCGGTAGTTCTCTTCGGTGGGTTCAGATGCGAGGGCCAGCTCCCTCCCCTGGCTGGCGGGGTCTTGCTGGAACAGCTGGTTCAGGTCCCTCTGGATCCTCAGCTCGTCCTGAAGGGCTTGAACAGTCATCTGGAGATGCTGGGGGCAGACATGTCCACTTAGGTTTCATCCATCTTCATTGCAAATAGTTTTACAACTTTGTCAATTTGTGAAAATGCAAAAAGATTTGGTGCGTTTGTGCCTTAAAAAAATGAAGGCTGGTTCTGTTCTGGCAACTATTCTAACTGATCATCCTCTTCATCATGAGACGGTTATAAAACAACAGAACAACTTCAGTCAGAGGCTGTCCAAATTGTGCTTTAGCACAGACTGCTGCAGGACAGTAAAAGATTTGCACATAAAATTAAAAACAAAAACGTTTCATATTATTCAATTGTTACTCCAAGCTCAAAAACAATAATTACTCAAACTACAGCTAGAACTGGGCAATATGACTGGAAAACATATCACAATAAGCGTTTCAAATCCGTCAATATCAATAATTGTTGTTACTGATAATTACTGATTAGCTTTTTGTTTTAAATATCTGAAATATTACCAAACTGGTGGCTTGACCCTTCCTTTTTTATCCACAGTTTTCACTTGATATTGTCGTTTATTTTTAAGCAGTTATGAAGCACAGAGTGAAACCTAAAACTGCTACCGCGCCAGTTACTCAACAGGTTGTTGCCAGGTAACCATAGAGAGTTAGTTGATGCCACCAACCTTTTTTAGCTGGCAGGGAGAGATTACCACAGTGTCCCATAGAGTAACATTCAAAAGGATAATTTAGTGTTTTTTTATTTAAGTATTTAAAAAATATAAAAGATTGAGATGATAGAACATTGCGCAAAGTTCAAAATAACTTTTCACACTTGATAAAAGGCACTCCGTAAAAATAGTTTCGATGTTATTTGTAGCTGTGCTTAAATAATTATGATTTTTTTTTTCCTGTATACATTTAGAAATGAACTGATAAAGGATTGTATTCTTGGGTCACATTATGTATTTTTCTATTTTGCTTTTGCTTTTCCTGAACTATTTTTTTTTTCTTAATATCGTTGATCTGTATTTTAACTGTAAAATAAACTAAACTAACACGATCATGTAAAGACATGGTAATACCTATCTCATTTTCTATACCAACTCCATGCAGGGGTTCTGGTGCCAGACGTCAATGAGCAGGACGAGCGGCACCGGTTACCATGACAACACGACTGTGTCAAATTCTGTAAAAAAAACGGCTTTTATCATACGTTTAGCCCCGCCTTGACCGATTCCTCTTTCTGGATCTCGCTCTGTGGACAGTGTTGCATTTCTTGCCCTGAGAAACACAAGTGGTGAAACACAATCGGCCCAGTGTAGTGTTGCATTGTTTGCAGCATCTGACGCCACGGCACTTGGCAGAGCTGCTGCGAGGCCGTAACACGAGGCTGTGTTGCGCTCCGGTCTGAACCAGCTGCGAGCGTTTTTCAGAAGACCAAACAAAAAGAGAAGTCAGTGTCTGGCTTCATTTCTCTCCGTCGTCCTGACCCCTCCCTGTTCTCTTCCTTTGTCAATCCGTCCTTCACCCTCCACCAGCGCACATAGTCTCTCCTCCCGACTCGCTGTCCAACCACCTTCCACACACTCTCCCTTCTCCTCCTGTCTAACATCTCACCAACCATCCCTTTTCCATCACCCTCTACGCCCCGTGACTAAGGCTGACTCACTGCACCGAGCCACCACCGCCCCACTTCTCTCACTGATATACCTACACGCACACAGACACACACACACCTTTTCCCTTCCTCAGCCCCCATATTCTCACCCTCACTGCCTGAGGGGAGAAAACAGTCAGGTGTCTGAGAGAAAACACACACACACCACCTAAACTCATCTTAACACCAAGTTATATTTGCCATTTTGCCAGAGAAAGCAAAACACGATTTTGGATGAAATTAAGTACTCAAATAAACACAAGTAACTGCAAAAGAGAGGAAGAATCGCACACAAGCAGCAAACATGAAACTGCAAATATGCTCATTCAGTCGGGCCTCCTTCCAGGACGACGCCTGCAGTTTACCACAAAGCCGTAATCAGTGTCCGTGCCTTTCTGTGTCTCCGTGCATGCCAGCGTGGGAGGCGGAGGCAGACGTTTGAAAGCTGACATCTTTAAATTAAAGCACCCGCTGATTAGCCCTGAGCTGGTCGGGCAGAACTGGGAATTAGTCTGGAGCGGGATTCTGTGAGTCAGCAGGGGTGAACGCAGCAAATTACACAGGAGGCCGGCCCATCCATTAACAGTTACAGTTAAACAAAGATGATTTGTCTTTGTTAATGAAACCTAATTCCCACAATCGTGACAACAAAGGCTTTTTGGAAAGGCTTCAAATGTGTTTATTGAGTTGGCATTATTGAATACGTCGCTCTGGCTGACATAAACTTACTACAGCATACTTTAAATGTTACATTTTTAGGGATCAGGATTCTTACACAAAATTTTTCCCAAAGACAATTTTTTATTTATTTACTTTAAAAATAACAGTACTGCTGCTAAAATGTTACAATACTGATTCACACAATTATATTAGTCTATAAAGCATTGATTGTGTAATGATTTTAAAAACAGGAAAGAAAGAAATGCAACTAGCAGTTTTTAGTTGGTTAGCGAAGAAAATATTTTTTGTTCTGCTCTTTATAGAATAACTGATGAGCTGCTATTAGCTAAATAACAGACAACCACTCATAAGTAATCAAATGTAGTTGTAAAACTGTGTGATCTTCATATGAGGAATAGGTGGTGCTCCTTTCATTTCTATAACATGACTGTATTCATAGTTGCAAAATTACATTTACTGGAGCTTAAGAAAAGATGCAGGAGCAGCCCTTAAGCCACCTGACCAGCAGTGCAGAGCAGCAGTGTGCTCCTCTGGGCTTCACGTAGCCAGAGTGAACTCCACTTGCTTTGACACTTCCTGTATTGTCTCATTAAAAAGACTGTAAGAAAGAGGAAAGGTACACACACACTACAGAGAAAAAATGTAAAAGATCCCACCAGCTTGGATCAATACATCATATTCAACGCACATTACTAAAGTTATAGATCTACGGTTTTAGTCGCAGCTTGGCGCGGTACAGTTGTCTGCTACGAAGCGTACATCAAAGTTTGAAAAGGTTTCAGTTTTAAAAGACACAAATGTCATACAATGCGTAAAGTATTTTTAATGAGATATAAGTGTCACTGCTTTTATTCCTGCTCGATGAAGCACTGCCCCTCCCTCACCTGTTGCTGCAGACCATCAGATGACTAAAAGAAGGCTGCTACCATTTTCTCTCTTTTTTAAAAGAAAAACTAATTCAGCTGTTTGAAAACTAAGGGTGCACTGATTGCAGTTTTATGGCAGATCACCGATTTTCACAAAACTTCACTTACCGACTCCAATTTTGACTGATGCAGATTTTTTTTGTCTGAAAAATTACTAATCATAGCAACATAGTTGCCAAGTTGGCAACAGATGGGTGACGATTGTTAATCGTACACATGCAGGCGTCACTTTGTGGACGGGTCAGTCTGTCAGCCAGCTTTCTCTCAAAAAGAGGACAGCGGCTGATTTCAGGTCATTTTTGGAAGTGGATAAGTTCAGTGGATACGATCGGTTTCAGATGCAAGTATCGGCCAATCGCCCAAAATTAAGGAAATCAGGGCCGATTTATTGGTGAAATATTTCCAGTGAAGAATTAAAAAAAATACATACTGTGGCCTTTAAGAATTTGAGCAAAGCTACAAAACTTATGCAAGTTTTATACTTTATTTTTCTCTTATACTGAAGAAAAACAAATCTTAAATGTCATGAGTGTAGTATACAATATGATAGCATTCTGTGGCAAATAAATGACATTAAGTCATGTTTTGGATTTTTGTTTTAAATTTTGTGTAAATATAATGAAACGTTAGTATCATTTTTACCCAAGGCCAACATGTAAGAATCTCACACCTGCCATTAAATGGGTAGCAAAACATATTGTTAAAGCAGAACTTAAAGCGTCAACATAGCTGGCAGAAAGCAGCCAGGCTGTATTTAATATAGATTCATTTTCTGTGTTTTCTCTGCTTGTGTTCTTAGACTTTGCATGATCCGACCAGCTGTGATCAAAACATCCCATAACTCAGAGCAAAAACATCTTATTCAACACAATGCAGGCATCTAAAACCCTAAATCCACACAACTGCATCTGTGACTACCACTACAACACACACACAAACACACACGTTAAATAGGCCTTAATGCTACATTTTATTATGCTCACCACTTCCAGCACTTTCCAAAGCACACGAAAATGCTAATGCACCATTAAATTTTACATCCCTTTCATCTACAAAGCATGAGCATATAGCTGCACGTAAGAGGATTAAATAGATGTTCAAAACCAGCTTTTAAACATATACATGGAGAGAATAATGAAAATGAAAGCCGGAACAATGACTGAAATGTGTTCCCCCCACACCCTCATCTTAAAATGTGATGATTTGATGCAGAGAAAACTAACTTGAGATCAGAGACTGAAACGCTCACCTGTGCTTCATCCTGAATAACACGATACTGCTCCTTCCAAACGGAGATCTTGGAAGCTTCGTCCTTCCTGAGAGCTCGCTCCTTTTTCAGCTCTGGGCTCCAGAAGGTTTTGATGGAGTTCATGGAGGAACTCAGCTTGCTCTCCTTCACTTCCACTTCTCGCCGTAACAACTCGTTCTCACGCAGAACCTGACAGAAGAGAGTGAGGTGATAAGCTCGTCCAGATATCTGTCGTTCTTGAGGGAAGAAATCCGCAAAACTGGCAGAACTAACAATTAGTTCAGAAATCGATTATTGAGATGATTAATCGAATTTAAAAAAACAGGCACGGTCTACAGATTTTCATTTAACCACTTGAGCCTTTTTTATACAATATTAGAAATACATTAAAAGATGCAAATAAGACAAAAAAATTAAAAGAAAATGAAAATTTTATCGGCTAAAATGCAATACAAAAAGGAAGCTAAAAAAAGTACGACTTTTGAAGAGGTCTGGGTAGGACAAATATGTTTTAATCTTTTTTTTCTGCAGTTTTGTATTAATTACTGATCTGAATGTTATTTTTTTCTGTCTGTACATTAATTGATTATTAAATCAGTTGTTGATTATTGAAATAATCCATCAATTATGATTAATGGTTTCAGTCCTATAAAATACCTCTTTCAGTTGGGCCTGCAGGTCGAGTATGGTGTTGTCTCTGGCCTGCCTTAGAGAGTGTGGCACTGTGGAGGCCATGTGGTGCTCCCCGAACGCCAGCGCGTCCCCTGCCATCATGCCTGCTGGCAGCACTGCGTTAGCAGGCACCGTGGTGGAGATATTGGGAGTGCTAGCAGCCACGACTCCACCGCTGCTTCCTCGCGATCCGTACGTCACCCTTTGTCGCCCGGCGGCAGTCACCGTCACACCACTTTTGGGTACGTGGTCGCCCGCCATGGCGACCTCGTTGTCACTCAGGTACATGGGTCCTGAGGTGGCATACGCAGCATTGAGGGACTGGATGTTCTCCATGGAGAGAGTTTTCCCACCCGCTCCTCCAGGGCCTCCTCCGCTGCCGCCGGTGCTGTTGGTGCGTCGGTGTCCCATCCGAGGAGATCGAGGGAGGCGTGGTGAACGGCCGGATCCCTGATTGCCACCGCCGCCTCCGTCTCTTCCCCCACCGTTTTTGGCATCCCCTCTGCCAACAGAGCGGGCACTACCGTACATCTTCTGTTAACTAGCGAAGGAGCCAACAGACAAACAGATGTAGGTAAATCCTCTCGGATCTTGTGGCACTGCCTTGAAACAGTCGAGTGTTGCCGATGACGCCGCTTCAACTGCAGGCGCTGGACACAATATTCATGATATTTATAAAAAAGAAAAAAAAAAAAGAAAAGGCCTGCTCCTCTTTACTTTAGGGACTGAAGATGTGACAAGACTTTCCCAGAGTTACAAATATATCTGCAAACAGAAAACAACCACTTCTCATAAACTGCACATCAACACCAAAAAGTGACATTTTTAAATAAAACCGATGAGATATAAACATACAGTTAAGATCTCAGTATGACCTAAGCATTGATTTGTTGTCATTGATATTATGTAGCCTTTAATATATATAAAAAAAAACTTTTGGTACTTTCCCCATTTATTCTATTTGACATGTCTAATTTAGACAGAAATATAACAATATCAATCTCCTTACTTTTATCATGTAGAATCATCATATTTACAAAGATATTTGAAGTGGTGGGCGTTTATCACAGCTGAAATAATTATGGCAAAATCATGCTTAATATTGTGCAGGTCTGTTATAGAGACTTTAGATTTCAGTACAAATTAGCAGGGACATTTATAGATTACGAAGTCACTCAGAAACACTAACCTTGTGAATATATTTCAATATTCCCCCACCATATACCACTACACTGACAACATAAAGAAAATGTCTTTAGCAGTGATTTTAAAGTCTAAGATGTGAATAAGTGTAAAATTAAAATGTGTAATCAGCTAACTCATTCATTAAAATCTGGGTTACATGATTAGTTTCTGATCTAACAAGAAATAAGGCCCGTTAGGGACATAGTCAGCTGTAATTTTAATTGTCTAACCTCGGTGTAGCCCTGCTGGGATCAACACTAAACCATGACAACTCTACCTTTAACCTACTCTAACTGGTTATAATTAAAGCTACATGTGTTTGTAATTACTCAGCATTTTGCATATCGTATAAATGTAAATAATCCGAATATTGTTGTGCAATGAGCTGACGCTTTAGGTTAAAAGCAGCAGGGAGGGGAAAAAAAGGGGATTGTCCATGGTGGACGTTCAAGGGAGGAAAAAAAAAATTTCCCTGCTAAGAAATGTTAATCCAAATAGAAATATTAGCAAGTTAAAAAAATCAGTCCTGATGTTTTAATTTGACGACGTCCTACCTTGCAATGTTAAAATGTCATACTCTAACGGAGAATTAAACATTTAGCCAGATTCATTCGCAACGACACGGAACATACAGCGGCTGCTTTGGAGACACCCATCTAACCATATCCATTTTCCTTCTCTTCGTTTTCAGCTTTTCTTCATTCTCAGACTCGTCTACAAACCTATGAGCCCAGCAAATGCCTATTAAAAGCCAAAAGTATAAAATGCACACATCTAGTGTTAGCTCACTGTGACATATGGAGGCTAGTCCAACCCAAATTTAGTGGTCAAGCTAAATCTCTATTTTCTGCCGCTAACACAATAGCTTAAAGGTAAGAAAGAGGGGGACAACCCTCTTCAATCAAAGTACCTTTTTCGTTGTCTAGTGGAGCTCAAATCGCTGCTGGAGCTCAGTCTTCTAGCATCCGGACATGTGCGGTAAAAACTGGCATTTTATGTTAATTTTTCGATGAACGGCTATCTGATTTTCCCATCTTTTTACCAGCAGTACTAGCGGCTCAGGAGAGCCAGGGCGCCTCAGTGACGTCAAGCCCCCTGTGCGCGTTCACGTGAGCCTTTCTCGCCACGCTTTAATTTTAAACGCGCGGTCCCGACAGAACAGTGGTTTGGGAATGAATGAGCTTGGACTGAACAGTAGCTAACATGGACACCCGGTGAAACAGAGAGTTATCTGTCGACTCTGACAAATGGTACGCATTTATATCTGTTGTCTTTGTGGGGCTGTGGCATAGGCTACAGTGACTAGGCTAGTGTTCGTTTTGTTAAACATTACCAAAGATTGGCACACAGCATGCTCAAATGTTACGAGAGAATTTTCTCCAACATTATTACACAAGTACCACCTTTAGAAATCAAGGTTTTCCCATTGTCAACATAATGGCAGTTATTTTAGCCCTTCACTCAATTAATGTAACCCTAACCTCAAAGAGTGAATTCACCAACCCTAACTCCAACCCTACTTCCAACCCTCCTTCCAAACCCTAATCCCATCCATCCTTAATTTCAACCATAATTCCAACTCTCCTTCGCACCCTAATGCTGGCCCTCAATACAACCTTCCTTCTAACACTCCTTTTAGCCTTGCTTCCAACCTTAATTCCAATTCCAACCCTTATTAATTTTAACCCTAATTCCAGCTGACCTTCCAAACCTAGTTTGATAGGCAATATTTGCATATTACTTTAATTAATTTACTTAGTTAACATTCGAGTGATGGTATGAGGGCTAAAATTTTTTTATCTGAAATTAATGTAACTACATTTTACTAAAACCTTGTAAATTTAGTTAATCATGCTAGTGATGGTCAGCATGCAATTGATTGTATTTTAGGTAACATTAGCTTTTTAGCTAACATGTTTCTGCTTATTACATTTCTGGTGTTTTCAAACTGTATGGAGTATGTTACTGTAGGTCAGCATTATAATGCTATTCTAAATGCTGTTGTATTAGTTCAGCTAATTTTAGCTTTTTTTTTTTTTAGCGAATTTTAGCTTTTACTTGAGCTTTTTCACACTTCATGTACAGTAGGTCAAGATGCTAGTCCTAATCCAAAGGCTGCCATTAGTATTTCAACTAACTTTAGATTTTTAGCTAATTTTATTTTATAAACTGTTCTGACCTTACAGATTAGCTTTGTAAACATTGTTCTGCACACATTTCTAATACTCTTTGGGTGAGATTTTTGCATTGACTGAAAGTTTGCACTCTTTTTATACAGGTCTTCTATTTGTGCTTAGCAGATTTTTGCTTTATTCTGCTGCTTCTGCAAGTCTTCTGCAGTTCACTTCAAATGCTTCTGCAATTTTCACTAAAAATATTCAGCTTACAGCATTCACACTGCATTTTCACAGGAAATGCAATTTATTTTCTAGCTATACTGTTGTTTCGGAAGCACAAAGTTTAACACTTTGATCTGTAGGTATCAGTTAAGGTTAGAACTGTTTTACAGAGCGGCTAGTGTTATTTCACCATAAATATGTGTAAAAATATACATAACTGGATACTGAGCTTGAATTAACATTAACACTTTGCTTATATATGTCAGTATGTAAATATCCAGATTTCTATCAAGGGTCAAAAGTGCAGCAATCCAATAGAGTAATAGCTCATACATGTAAATATAAATTTTACATAATTATTTAAAATAAACTCAAGATATGTTAATGGAATTAAAGTACATACATAATTAATAATGAGTACATGTAATTGTTGGTCATCAAACAAACGTCAACATTTGATCAGTTAATCTACATAACATGTGAATTTCACTACTGTATAAGTATTAATTCCTTTACTAATACTACATTTTTAAGAGACAATGATTCTATAAGTAAATAAATACTCAAATAAATAATTGATTTGGTTACTTTGCTGTACTATAAAATAAGTGAAATTGTAAATCACTTAATATGTAGTTATTTGTCTATTTCAATCTTTAAAGGCAGATAGGTTTTGCCACCAGGGGGCAGTGCTCAGCTTCTTAACTTTAGTTAAAAAAAATTGACAAAATACATGTTTTGCCAAACGTTTAGTAAAGATATTTCTTTTTTTTTTAAGTAATGCTGTTTTATGGTTTACTTGTTGATGTATATTAGCTCTTTAATTTTGCTTTTGAATTTAACATTCAGATATCGAACGATTTCATAAAATTTATGGAATCCTTTATTTTCAGTTATTTATAAAATAAGCTAGAAGCCAGTGGTGAACAAATCAATCGTCGTTTATATCATTAACGTCCTTTTAATGTTTTTTGTCTAAAAATAACATAATTGTCTAATACTGTACTAAATTGGTTACAGAATATGTGTGACCATTTCATTTTAGTATTTTAAAAATAAAATACTAAGTTGAAATACAGTTTTATCTTTTTCTTGTCAAAAATAACCGAGTTGAATTTTAAGTTTAGTTTGAGAAGCAAAAAAGAAACAAAACATTGTCCCGTTCTTTCAAATTTCATCGGCCTAATTTTGTGTCTATCGTATACTCTGACTATAGGAGGCGCTATTTCTTCTGCACAACTAATGTTCTGTCTTTTTTTTTCTTCTATGAACAAATATGAATTAACAAGAACGCGGAAAATAAACACATATATAAAATGTTTGTAGGTTGGATAAAAACAGTTATAATTTTGTTTTTGTTTTTTTGTTTATAATTGTGTGAACCCGATGTTGGAAATTCTGTGCAAGAAACTTATGGAGAAGGTGATGATAAGGTAGTAATAAAAAAACAAAATAAAATAGATGCAGCATTTTTCTCTGAAAGTAATTTTATATTTTTATTATATGAAATATAAAATAAAAATTAAACAAAATTTTAATTGAATGACATCTTTTTTTTAAAATTTAGTTTTAGTTTACTGGTTCCCAGAAAGAAGGCATCAGAATGTTCATTCAGGTTCACCTCTTATCGGAAACAGGCAACAAAAATGAAACAATTAAATGTAAGTAACCAAACAACATTGTTCTGTTCAAACTATGTGCTGAGAGTACTGTGTATGCAGCAAATGGATGTGATGTAGTTCACAGCTTGCAAATGCGCACTCAGTAACAACGTCCATCCCTCATCAACCTGGATGTAAAGGATCCGATTAAAAAAAATACAATTCGGTATTATTTGGGATATATACTTGCACTACGTTTTAAACCGAGGTAAGCGAGTTCTGTTCAAACGAACTGAAGGCAATTTTACAATGGGAATTTCCATTTCAGATCCTGGCGTTGACTAGCGCTGAGAGAAGGTAGGTTTCAAAACATTAGCTCGGCTTTGCTGTCTATACAGCAAAACTCAACAAGCCGGGGTAATGTCATGGTAATGTTATCAGCTATACACGGTTCAACGCTGGCGTTGTTAAAGCTCCTCGTAACATTGAAATGAATGAAGCGCTGCTAAGAAGGTGGGTCCAGCCTTTTTAGGCCATTAGCAAGACCCGCCTAGCTAACGTTCCATCGCTGGGGTAGCAGTGGCGCTTTTTGTCACCGCCTTTTCAACCGACGTTCACACCGGGTGAACGTATCCGGTGTGGCGTTAATCACTCCGGGATGGAAACAGGACCTCGATACGGTAAACTTGTGACCTATTATTTTATGATAATGGTTTGTAAATGGCTTTGAACGAGAATTAGGGTGAGAGGTAGCTATGTGGCTGTTTTATGGTGTTGAACAGAATTGAAGAAAGACGCAACGCGCAAATTAGTCATCGCTGGTTTGTCGTTTCCCTGTTAAGGGATTAGCCGACTCCAGCTAACTAGCTGAGTGCTAGCTGCTAACAAAGAGCCGTTGCTTCCCTTCGCTTTGTAATGTTGACTCGATGTTGCCATTTCAGACGGCAAGGGTATCATTAATACAAAGCTAAAAATAAGAATGAACTAAAAGGTTTTATTTAGTCATCATTCGATTTAAAAAAATTATTATTACGTTTGTGTATATTTTTGTATATCTGGATGGAAGCGCGACTAACATTTATCCGGTTTCTTTCTGTCAATGTGGTTGCTTACGTTGGCCACATCTGCTGCAGTGACAGGAAAAAGGTGATTAATATGTAACAACATTGTCACTGCTGGTTTGAACAACCATATCAGGGGACAGGATGCAAATCGGGTTTTTTTGCTGTTACTGACATACCGACTAAAACGGATGTTTATATCGACAGAAGCCGTGGTTTAATTTACAAAGACGTTTCATTGATCCTATAAATCTTGGTTCTGCTCAAAATGTTTACTAACCTCCACCCTGAACATAGGCAATATATGTCATGCATAATTTTTACTGTTGGCAGTAATTATTACCTGTCAAATGTGTTCTGGCAGCCACCTCTGGCTCCTAAAAGTAAAGCACGGACTTTAAGTTTTACAAGAAGTTAAGTAATGATTTTTTGGATCTATATATATATATATATATGTCACAATTAAATTTTTAGTCATGATAGTATAATTACTGCATTAAAAAAAAAGAAAAATTATCAGTTCAGACTCATTAGCCCACTGCATTTTCCCTCAGGTTTTCCTACTAGAAACAACAAAAAACATCTGTGATATTGAGTTAAGTTTAAGATAAATAGTAAAAATAAATAAATAGTTTAAAATAAATGGGATTCACTAGGTTATTTTGTAACATTACAGTTTAAAATGGGGGAAGAAATATTAAAAAGGTGAATTTACTCAGAGTCAATTTATTCTGCCTTCATCACAACAAAATTGTGTATACTCTCTCAATACACATGGCAAAAGAGGCAGAGTTTACCCAGTTTAGAGTTTTTTAACATAATAAGAGGGATGTGATAAACAATAAAATCTGGGTTTAATTTTTTTTCCAACCCTAAAAAAAAACAATTCCAAGACTATAATATTAACAATGAAGACAGTTTTATTCTGAGACGCCCTAAATACCTGCTGAAATGCAATAAATACAGTTAAGGAAATTATGTTTGACAGTATTTGTACAGATCCTTTTTTGTCTCACTATCTCTGAAGTTGTTTTAAAAAGAGTTTTCTATTACATCCCAGCTTCTGACATGATGAAACATAGGTGAGATAGCCAGGGCTTCATCTGTCATACATAATTCATGTATGTGTGCATTTTTGGCAAGTCTCGGATTAGTATAATGTACCCTGTCAACTGTTTTAAACTGTGTCAATGGAAGTTTTGCCCATGATTATTGTTTACAATGCTCAGGACAAAAAAGTAATTTGTAAAAGTTGGACACGGTTCAGTTTTCTATTTTGTGCTGAGCTTTAGCAAGACAAGAGGTAGGCTTGAGGCTAAGAGATTATAGATTAATTCAATTTGTTGCCTTTGTTGCCAAGTTTAGAGAGAAAATTCCCTGTAACCCAGTTGCGGGGGCGTGTTGGAGCAATTATGTTACTTTTGAAGAAATTCACATAATTCAAAATGGGACGCAAGTTGAAATCTGATCTTCACCTTGGGGGATCTAGAAAAATGTGTAGTGATTATTAAAATAACTAGTTCTGCAAAAATCCAATCTTCAACAAACTGTAAATGTAGTTTCTTTTTTTTCAGGCAGATTTAAATAGACTGCTACTTGAAACATACTTTCTGAAGTCTAGATAAATTGTATCAAGCTTCTCTGCTTTCTGGGTTAAGAAAGGTTAAGTTTATGTGTACTGTAATTTTACCTTATGCTAAACGCTACAAATCTTGCTGATATTTGACATGACGTTGGTTACTTTTGAAAAGTGTCGGGCCTAACTTTTGTTTTGGATTCTTTGTTGCAGGACAAAGTGGACTGGAGCGTATTAACACTGTTTGCCCACCCTGCATTTGGGGTGATTGGTGCCTGTCGGAGGCTGTGCACGCTTGGTCCTTGCCAGTAATTCCTTATGCTTGAAAGAATCTTTCAAGCATCCTGTCTTACAGGATGGATGATGTGGAACTAAAGAGACTTGTGTATCAACATCAATACTCTGCATTCTGTTGCGGTGTTCAGTGTTTTTCCATTGACAAGAGAACACCTCCCATTTTGCACCCCCAGTCCCTGCACTATATATATAAAGACAGTCTTTGAGCAATCAAAGGGACAGCACAAGATAGATTTCAGTTTAGCCTTTTTGTTTTTGACTACAGGTTAATACCACCTAGCCAAGCCAATTGGGCAGTCATGGAAGTAAGCTTGTTTTAATTTTTATTTACTGTACCCTCTTATTCTAAGCCCGGGTGGTGGGATGTCGGAAAAGCCAGACGACAAAATGGTGAAGTTCCTAGCCCCCCCTCAGAGAAGTGGAAATGGCCCCAGCTCTGGTTCAGATTCTATGATGGGTGATTCCCGGCCAGTGGAAGTGAGACGTCGACATCACACCATGGAGCGAGACCGATGTAATGCTGAACACCGTTTTTTACGTCGAAGTGTCATCAGTGATTCCAATGCCACGGCACTCGCCCTTCCTTTACCCAGCAAAATCCCCATCCCATTACCTCCACAAGTACAGCCGCAGGAATTGGTCCCTCCGGAGCACAAGGCTGCTACTCCCTTACTGAAGGCTGAACCCAGAAGTGATCAAAGTGAGAAGTCTGCTGATAACAGTAGAGAAAATCAACAGGGGAAAGATAATGAGATTGCCAAGGTAGACGCTTTGTCTTTGGGACAACAGTCTGCTGTTGTGCGAGACATTAGAGATGCAGAGATGTTGATCGAAGCTCGCACTGCGCCATGTTTGGAGGCAGATTTGCCAAGTCACAGAGAATCTGAGAGCGTCATTGAGGTGAAGGTTTCTCCTGAGAATGAGGGGGAGGAGGAGGATAAGGACTCTGCCAGGGCACGAGCCGAGGCAGAGCAAAGAGAAGCTGAGAAAAGGGTCCAGGATGACATCGAGGAGGCAGAAACCAAAGCAGTGGGAACATCACCGGACGGACGGTTCCTGAAGTTTGATATAGAAATCGGACGTGGTTCTTTCAAGACGGTCTACAAAGGCTTGGACACTGAAACCACGGTGGAGGTGGCATGGTGTGAGCTGCAGGTATGCACAATTTAACTCTTGGTCTCATTGCTTTACAGAATGGTACTAATATCATTCTAAGATATTTTTCATTTTAAAACAGAAAATATCTGTTACCTAATGCTTGTTCAATGATGATGGGTTTTTCCGCTCTGTAAGGTGACCTAAGATGATTTTTGTTTTGAATTTGTGCCAGTTTGAAACAAAACTTAATATCGTTCACCATCAACTTAAGCTCATACACCAAAAGTAATATATTGAAAATGGGTATATAAATAGGAGTATTAGGACTGTGTACCATGTGGTGTGATGGGGATATTAAATATAGCAATGACAAGTCTCCATCAGCTGTAGCATCTAGACACTATCATGAGACTCCGTCCAACAGGCTGAACATATTGTTATCTTGAAAGTATTAATTCATGAGACTTTGAATAAAACAGTATTAATAATACACATGGTGTCAGTGGCAATGATAGTATATTATGTAATTAATGCATTATCCAATACTGTTAGAGTTATGACTAATACAGCTTCTACTATCTATCCGATAAGCTGCATTAGGCCAAAGCTAATGACCAGTGTGGCATTTATTGAAAGGTTTCTGCAGATGTTCAAGTATAAATCTACTTTTTGGCCTTAAAATATCTTAAATCAACTTTTATAGCTTAAATTTCTACATTTTTTCCCTCATTGTATGTACTGTTTTTTGTTTTTAAACAAAAGTATACCTGATGGCATTAATTTGTTCAATCAAAGCAAATCAAAGCAATCTTGTTATTTGTGATCCACTTTTGTGCTACAAAAAAGTGTTTATTTAATAAAGTGTGTCTTGAAATCAGGAATTTCAGTAGCTGATCATCTTATCAGAAGTATCTATTCTTAAGCATAATGAGTTTAAATGTTGACGCTCTAATCTATCGAAGTAAAAGCATTGAGTCACATGCTGGAACTGAACGACATCAACTTGAGTGGGTAAATGATTAGAGGCTCAAAATGGGTCTAAAAGTCTAACATTTAACTTGTGGGATTATGCTGTCAGGTTCAGAACCACTAGAAGTAAACGTAAAGGGTGCTGTGAGCATCTATCATCCCATCCATGTGGCATCAATGTCTACAGTAGAACTGTGATTTTACTTTATACCAACTTTCACTTTTCAGTCCCATGAGATGTCTGATTTAACACTTTAAGTGTTAAATTGTCTTGCCACTCTCCTGTGAAGACGGTGAAGCCAGAAAGATTTCTTTCCACGTTGTTACCTGAACCCGAGCCGCCGTAATTTTCTTTTTGATAAAATGATAAGCCACCTTTTCCTCTTAGACTGCTGTAGATTGAACTGCTCATCTGAGCATGGCAAAAACTTCCCTGTGTGAATGCAGGCTGGTCCGTGGTGGCTGACTGGTTGGGGTTATTGCCTCAGAGGAATAAGACTTTATGGAAAGTCTTGCTTTTGTTAAATAGAGAAACCTCAGAAATCTGCCACTAACAACGTTTCTTCTTTCTTAAACATGCACAGAGTTGTTGAAACACAGTAAAATAAAGCTTGAGTGGTTTAGGGACCTGTAGTTAAATACATTCTAATAAATTCTGGACAGCTAAATAATAAGGGAGTGAAAATAAAATCTGAGAATATTTCCATAACCACATAATTGCCACTTTTTAAGATATAAAATAACAGACATTTCTGAAGTTATCTGCCTCTCTTCAGTGAAGTGGGCCACAAAGATAAACTGTTTTACAAAACTGACCTTTGACCTACATTTTTCAGGATCTCTTTTAGACCTCACTTTTTGTTTATAGATAACTGTATAATTGTGACTCTGCTGTCCGTCCTAACCGCTGCACAGTCCAAACTTTGACCTCCTTCACCACATGAACGTTTGGTTATAATGTTGAGCTTTCACCCTGTCATGACTGCTGTTGGCCTTCACACAGCAGCGGATAGAACCACAGTCTCACATGCAAGCTGGTTTCAGAACAATGTTAAGATTACAGACACGTGCCCCTCCCCCATCACTTGGAGCAAATCGCACGCATGCTCAGTGCATTCCTGTTGCTAATGCTTGTGTGAATGCAAAACGGGTCACATTCCTCGCTGAGGAATCTCCTGTGTTTAGCACAGCAGGCTGACCTGCCAAGTCCCGCTTGTAAACCATCAGTCCACTTCCCACCCTCTTAATTTCCTCAAAGAGGTTTTTATTTATTTATTTTTTTATTATTTTTTATAAACCCAGTACCCTGGCAAGAAAAATCCACCCAGTTAACATGTTACTACTTGGCATGCTGGGATTAACCACCATGGTTGATCGTTTCACTTGAAGTTGCTCTCTGTCATTAAAGATAGATTATAACATTAAAGGTAGTATTAAGTCTTCATAGCTTGCTGAAATAGCAGTTTTGTAAAGGACAGCTGGAATTGCACAAGATTTTGATGCGGTGGTAATTTATGAAAATTGACCTAAATGATCAACATGAGAATAATTTTGCAAACTGTCTTGTATTTTTGGGAATGTATGGATTTATTCAATCAGTGCAAGACTTTTTGGCTTTAAATTTAAATTCTATTGGAAACAGTGGTATGAGGGAGATTGTATGAATAAGACCACGCATTATCACTGCTGAGTCACACTCGCACTCAGTATCACTCTTTGAATCCACGTTGCCATTCTGTATTGTGAAATAACTTATTGTTTCAGGACTAGCTTCTCTGCATTACAAAACCACCAGAAACCATGGTGTGAAAGGAGAGCAATAAACCTGTGAGCTGGCCACAGAGGTAGTCAGAACGACTGTGACTCATCGAAGTCTGCTACCTGGTGACTGGCTGGTTGGAACCTGAAAAGTCTGATCTTATTCCGATTACTGAACGCATTTGCTACCATGTCTCTCTGGCCACAACAGCCTTTGGTGTGGACACTAGTGTTGAGCAAAGAAGATAAGTTTATGTATGATTGGATACATTAAAGCTGAAGTCAGAGGAAGAACAGAAACGTTATATGCTATTTAAAAGGAATCTGTATTTTTATTTTTTTTTTAAGATACTTGGAGACATTTCTGTGGATCGTTCAGTTTGTGTTAGAGCAACAATTTAAGCAGATAACTGTAAGACCGTACAGACTCGGAGTACAGGGATGTTGCTCTACTTTATCTTCTCGAGATTTCAACATTATGGAACATGCTGGATTTAGACATGTTGGCAATCTTTTGCAAAATGCAGAGTTAAGTGTCTCCATTGGGGAATACACACAGACTGCTGCTACAGTAATGCTTAAGGCAGCTAGAAATGATTCTTTGTCTCAGTTCTGATTTTTAGCTTCCTTTTCACAACCGTTGGCAGAAAGACTAGAAACAATATTTTCAATGCTGTTGAAACCTATATCGTAGGTTTTCAAGAGAAATTGAAATAAGTTCAAGTCTGTATCAACAAATCAACATTTTCTAAAACCTTAGTCCAGAAATCGGCCACAAAAGTCTGACTTGTGCATTCTTTTAGGGAGATACAAACTTGCAAACTAATCTTGTTGCATTTACCGTAATTCAGGACTTAATAAAAACGCAGACTTGAAACAGGAATAAAAAGTTATTTTAGCACTGACATAAAGCAAGCTCACCATCTAATTCTGTTGCTGGTTGTCTTGGTTTGTAGTTTAAATTAAATCACCAACTCCACTTCCCCCTCTACAGCCCCTGCAGCTAGTTTGCCTAAAATCCAAAGCTGCATTGTTTTACATATAAAAAGCCAATTTGTCAGAATCCTCAAGAGTTTCTAGACCAACACCCTTCTTTACTTACTCATGACCACACTCATTTGTTTTGTATCTCATGTTGCTGGCATGTCTGAACAATAAGTAGGTCACCAAAGAGAGGAAGTTGAGGGAAAGGGGAATAAATTTAGGAACCTCCCCTTTCCTCCTCACTCATGCAGTTTCGTATGCGTCATCTCCCCCAACTCGTCCTCCTTCTCCTAACTGTAGCCATACTTTAGAGATTAGGGAAACCTCAGGATTTCTTCAGAGACAATGACAGCTCTGTTCAAGTAGCTGAAGGGATCTGCTAAAAGTGTCACACTAAACTCATCTGCGATTTATCGCTGATCTTAATTGTTTGCTGCTGGGAGGCTTACCATAAGAGTGTTACTAGTTTTAGATTTTAGAAAATATCGTTTTAGAAAATATTGTTTAAAAATTACCAAGTGAAATGCAGCATAAGCGTTTTCAAACCGGACACATTAAATGGGCATTCAGCAATTTTCTGTTTGTAACACTGCAATGGTAAAACACGTGGGTCAGTTTAACCAAAAAAAAAAAAGGTTTAGTTTTGAGTAGAAAGGTGAGCTGATAGGATTAACTTTAATTACAGTCTTGGTTCTCCTTCTGACTAAAATATGTGGGAGGCCATGACATGACCTTTTAAACCCAAATGCCACCAATGACTAACCCAGATTTTAAGAAAACAGCTGTCGTTAAAAGAGCAACTGTGAACCTGGGACATTTTTAGTATTTACTTGTAATGACAAATATCACTCTTTTGACACTGTGGCAGGAAGTACAAGAAAGTAGTTTTGAGTTGAACACAGCTGTGCAAGATACAGTCATTAAACTTTACAGAGATAAAGGAAAGTCAAATTAAGGCCATTAATGAGTGACCTGACCTATGGGTATAGAATAAAAATCAAAGAAGGAGAAAAAGCTCCTGCACACTTTGATATCTTGCCGTGGCTCTAGATTTTTGTAATTTTTTTAAACACGTTTAATTATCGTTCATTTTGGAGAAACTTGCTCTGCTGGGGCCCGGCATTCAGTTTCCAAAATTTGGGGGAATTCCGTCTTTTAATACAAACCAGGGCATGTTCTGCTTATGGTTTGGCTTTACGAGGGTTTCTTTTTTGTTTGGTTGCTTGGAACAGAAACTTAACATTATACAACTACTTAATGACACTGAAATGACTATACTTGTCATGACCAACACAATGGTCCAAAACAGCAAAGTGTACAATTTACTTTGTTAAACTGTGTACTTTAACTTTAGACAAGAGTGGTACTCCCTTGAGTACTTTTATTTTTAACACCTTAAAATCTGTTCAATGTTGAAAATTTGTGAACTGACTTGTGCCGGGTTGTCTTTTGCTTACAATTGATCTGCAATTACAAAGGTTTTTACACATGCATTGTAACACGTCATACTATTGATAACGGTATCCATTTATCTACCCCATCGTTAATGGATTTTTCACTTTAAACTTTACTCCAAAGTAAGATGAGAACAAAGCTTCATCAGTCACTGAGTGTTTGCATGATCGCAGGCCTTTCCCCCCTTCAGTCTATTTTTGGACTGTTAGATTATTTATGAAACTCTTTGCCTAGAAGCAGTGCTTTCCCCTCCACTTTGTAGTTAACAGTGAATGTGATTTACATTGGATACAATTGCTTTGGGTCTAACAGATTATTATTATAATTAGACATATTGAAAACATACAAGAATAACATAAATGCTAAAAGCCATGTTCTGGTTTTTTTCTCAGATGAAACCAAACCCTTGTAAATCTTCATACTTGTTTTCATACATCAATCAGATAACCCAGATTAACTCATGAAGAGACAATGGCAAGATTATTTACCCGACTTTCTGTCTCCACTTTCAGCAAGTTGAAGGTGCAGACTTTGAAGTTTTTAGGCAGGAT
Source organism: Poecilia reticulata (assembly GCF_904066995.2). Taxonomy (NCBI): domain Eukaryota; kingdom Metazoa; phylum Chordata; class Actinopteri; order Cyprinodontiformes; family Poeciliidae; genus Poecilia; species Poecilia reticulata. The sequence goes on along the minus strand of NC_088835.1, from coordinate 19,344,583 downwards.
GTAATAGTTTGAACCGTTGTTTAAAAGAAATTAGGCTATTTACAGATTTGGTCTTTATGGGGCATTTATTAGTGCAATTATTATTATGTGATCTCAGATTTGTGATCATATTCCTTTCTGTTGGTTTTGTGCACAGCCTTGGAGCTTTGAGAATGATGGGGCATGCTGCTGTAGATATTTTGCATATTTGCTTTAACATGGTGAGCAGAGGAGAAGGGGGACCCATGGCCCCACTAGATAAATGGATACATTTTCTACAAAGTAGGTCAGTTGATCTAGTTGCCTGATGTCTCACTTACTGTTTCCTGGAGTTTCTTTGACTAACTCATTCATTTTTCCAACTCGGCTTCCCAATTGTTCTTTGACATTAAAACTCAGACATCTCCACAGTGAAAGCTGCCTTATAAGTTTATTTATTGTATGGGCAAAGTAATGTTTTGTAACGTCAAAGTCTTCTTTTCTTTAAAAGTCAAACGTTCATTTTGGTCTTCCAGATGGACTGAATATGCTGGACAGCTTGGCTTAAGGCCAGGTGTCCGGGGACTTGACGTCTTTGGCTGCTGGGTTTCTCACGGCTTGTTCAATTACAGCGGGTTTATTGCTCTCTAGTCATGCATAATCTAAATGTGGGTCATGCTAGAAATTGCTCCTGAAACTTGATAGAGGTTGTTTCACGTGTTTAAAATTTTTGGGGTTAATGGGTAGAACATCAAAGACTTCTAGTACTTATGCTTTAAGCTGTTAATTGATTTTGAATATATGTTTTACATATTAAAGAAATGTATTTTACCATAATATAATTTGTGTCTAATCTTTTGATTTTATTTCATTTCGATTTTTCATAAAATTCTCAATCTCATGATGCGCTATAGATGCATAAAGCAACTTTTTTTTCAGCGCTTAGCAGCTTTTTTTTTTTTTTAATCTAAATCCATCATTGCACTTCTAATTTGGTTTGCATGAATTCAAGGGCAAACCTCAACACATTCTTTGTGTTTCACAGCCTTTGCCAGAGAAAACAGAAATGCATTCCTCTGACCACAGCTGCACACAATTACATTTTTGGTTCATGAAGACACTATATCCTGTGTCCAACTTTTTCAAAAAGAAGTTTCACAGTATTTATGAAAATTGAATTAATGGTGTTCATACGGCAAACATCACTGTGACTTCCTACATGTGCAGCCATGAATTGTTATGGTGCTGAGGTTATGAAATGTTAAAATGTTTCCTTTTGGTTTTGTTTGCAGGACCGTAAGCTGTCGAAGACAGAGCGGCAGCGCTTTAAGGAGGAAGCGGGGATGTTAAAGGGACTACAACATCCCAACATTGTTCGCTTTTATGACTCCTGGGAGGGACCTTCCAAAGGAAAGAAGTGCATTGTTCTCGTTACAGAACTGATGACCTCTGGTACACTCAAAACGTGAGTCTCACAACTGATGGACTTAAAAATGTGAAGGCAATAGAACTCATGTTCTTTAAAAAAAATGCTTTGCTTTAACTCATTGTAAAAATTATATTTTGGGCCAAAGTTTCTATTTCTGTAGCACACCGAAATACAAAAAAAGTATGACTAATTCCTACTTTGTTTTAAGCACAAGTCAAAATGTACTCGACATACATCTCTGCGGCATTACCTTCTTTTACTGAGAAGTACAAAGAAGAGTACAGCTCCCATCATTCGTTGCTCAGTGCATCTAACAGGCTTTGTAGAAATAATGATTTGTTCTCTCGCAGATATCTGAAGCGGTTCAAGGTGATGAAAATCAAAGTGCTGCGCAGCTGGTGTCGACAGATCCTCAAAGGACTCCACTTCCTTCACACTCGGGCCCCGCCGATCATCCACAGAGACCTCAAATGTGACAACATCTTCATCACAGGCCCAACGGGATCTGTTAAGATCGGAGACCTGGGACTGGCCACCCTGAAGCGCGCGTCCTTCGCCAAGAGTGTTATAGGTATGAACTCAGAATCACTTCAGCCTCCTTATCCCTGTGGGACAGTGTCTTTCTCTGAAGTTTTGAACGCTTTGTCTTTATGAAATTGCTATTTTTTCTGACAAAGTGGTTTAAAAACAGACCACAGTGTTTCAGCTGTCTCTCAAACAAACCACAGCTCAAATGGAGGCCAAATACGGCGGCAGATTTGCACATAGCTTTTCCTCCTCGCAGACTCCTATTTGATCGATGTACAGAGCATTTCTGTTCTATGTCTGTTAAAAAAAAAAGTCTTTTTTCCAGGCTTCTACTGACTGTAAGTAGCGCCTAATGTTTCTCCTACTTTTAACTATTAATATTAAATATAACAGTAGTTGTCATGCCTTCTTTCAGGCTTTAGGTATTTGTGTCTTAGACTGGTCTTTGTCCTGTGGTTTGGAAATATGTGGTCTGTTTGCCAGTTGTACATATATTGTTTAACATCTCTTTCTATGGGTTTGCCTCTACAGGTTTTGTTTTATTTCCCCCCCTAGTGTTTGTCTCTTGCTATCTATAAAATTATTGCAGGACCACAGAAAGTTTTTGCTCCATCTTTCTGTCCAGGGAGCTCTCTCCACTTTGCCTCTGTCGGCATTTTGTCTTTTTTTTTTTTTTCTTCCCCCTTCCTATTTATTTATTTTATTTTATTTTCACATTCTTGAGTATGCTTTTAAAATGTAGGCTCTAGCCTCAGCTGTGCCCCATTCTGCTGTTTGGAATGAATAGGGTACTGCTGGTCATTGAGTAAGTATCTTTTATGGGCCTGGTAAGTCTTAATAGTGTGCTGTACATGCATCAATATCAAAACCAATTACAATCAAATACCTAAATGAGTTTTTCTGTGTCAGACCTGAGACTGAAGCTAAAATAATGAGTTTAGTGAGGCTGGTGGGCAGGACACACTGTTTAGCTCTGTAAATAGCTATGGGATGTGTTTTTGTCGGCCTTCACTGTAACACTTTCCTCCTGCAGGTCAGGATGATGTGGTAGGTCAGACTTTGAGAGGTGAGTGTACTGCAATGAGTAAAGTTAACACTGTTTTTATTTTTTTTGTGGATAAGGTTTTGACAAAAGTTACTTCCATAGCTAGTTTTATTTCTTTTACAGAGCAAATTGGCACGATCTTGAGTACCGTTAATTTCACTGCAGCTGTTGGAAGCAATTTTCTTCAATGAGAGCTAATTATTAAGCACCGTGAATATGAATTCCTGCCAAAAAGTGTGTTCTGCACACTAGCCACCTCGGTCCCATACATATATATACATATATATGTCCCATCATGTCGAGGTCTTACACAGACAAACACGTGCAATCCTCTCTACAGTCTAACTGAGCTCAGCTTCCCCCTCCTTTTTTGTTTTCTCTCTATTTTTTTTACTTTCCTTCCCCCTTTTTTTTTATTTCTCTCCTCCAACTTTCACCTCACAGATTCTACTCCAGGAGATGCCAGCGGGCCCATCATTCTTCTCATCCTCCTCTTCCTCAACCCCGTCCGATGGGTTAGAGGAGCAGAGGAGCAATGGGTTATGAGAAGCCCACACAGTCAGTAAGGGAGTTCGAGAGTTCTGAATAGTTGTTTTGATTTAAGGTACCCCTGAGTTCATGGCGCCTGAGATGTATGAGGAGAAGTACGACGAGTCAGTGGATGTTTATGCCTTTGGAATGTGCATGTTGGAGATGGCCACCTCCGAGTACCCGTACTCAGAGTGCCAGAACGCTGCACAGATCTACCGCAGAGTTACCAGCGTAAGTCGTCTTGTCAGCACTGCACATCACGTCTCTACCATGCCTTCACCTCCTCCTCTGTGCCACGAAGACTTGTGTCTCTGGAGTAATTTTTAATTCCCACCTACGCATTTTTGAATTCATATTCCGTTTCTATTGACCGGTATTTTCCAAGAGAGAAATTAGCTTCCCCCCCCCCACCAGAAAACCCCTTCCTTTTACTTCATCCTGTTTTGCTTTCTGTTGATATATCTTCTTTAGGTTTACTATAATATTGAGGTGAGGCGTTGAAGGTTATTAGATGGTTCACAAAGAAGCCGTGCTGTTTATCTACAAGATAAAATTAGTAATCAAATCCTTTCCTGAACGGAAGAAGCTACATCGGAGAACTGCATAGTTTTAGTGTCATTCATGCAAGTTGTGTTGGCAAACTGCTGGAACGCAATGTAAGTTATGAGTCATTCGTATTTCTCGCATAAGGAGGTTAAACCTGTTGCTTTCTTTTTTTTTTTTTTTACTGTAATCTCTTTTTTCACGTCTCAGTCTCATCAGCCATCTCTGTCTGTACCCCCTCCGGTTCCACCACTTGATATTCTTTAACGTCCCCCCTACTCTAAATGTTTTCTGGGTAATTTTGCTTTATTTGGATGATAAACCTTTAATGTTGAAAGTAATAGACTAGATGTCTTTTTTTTCCCACTTTCTCAACCCCAAAACAAAAATTCAAATAAACGTTTTTGTGGTTTCAAAAAAAATTCCAGTGAGATACAAACATTTATTTAGACTTGAAAAATTCCAGCTGCAGAAAGTGGTTTTCATTTAGAGTTCTGTGTTTTCTGTAGGGGGTGAAACCGGGCAGCTTCGACAAGGTGGCCATTCCTGAGGTGAAGGAAATCATTGAGGGTTGCATACGTCAGAACAAAGATGAGAGGTCTCGAACTTTAGAAAATCCCCATATTTATGCTTGATGCCTTTCTTCTTTTTTTCTAAAGCTTTGGGGTTTTCATTTACTCACCGGTTTTTGTCCATTTAGGTACTCCATCAAAGATCTCCTAAACCATGCCTTCTTCCAAGAGGATACAGGCGTACGTGTGGAGTTGGCTGAAGAGGATGATGGGGAGATGGAGGCAATCAAGCTGTGGCTGAGAATTGAGGATATAAAGAAGCTGAAGGGGAAGTACAAAGACAACGAAGCTATAGAGTTTTCTTTTGACCTCAACAAAGATGTCCCAGAAGATGTGGCTCAGGAAATGGTAAATTGAACGAATTTTAACGCTCTGAACAGCCTTTTTCACACCTTTCCTTTCAAAGCCGGGCTGTCTTTGTTGCTCACTGGTTTCCATTGTGCCTCAGTGTGTAAAGGCAACATCGCAAATACTTGACTGCAATTAAAGACGATGGCATCTTGCACTGATATGTTAGGTTTTGGGTGTGGAATGCTGCTAATTGAGAATCTGTTTTGATTCCTAACTTTGATATCTCATCTTCCTGCTGCAGGTTGAATCTGGTTATGTTTGTGAAGGAGACCATAAGACCATTGCAAAGGCCATAAAGGACAGGGTGTCTCTAATCTCTCGCAAGAGGGCGCAGAGGCAGCAGGTGTGTCCCAAGCTCATTGTGATGTTTTTCATCTACTTTAAGCACATTGTTGAATTCTTGAAGCAATCTCAGAATTAAAGTACGCTACGTAGGAAAAATACTCACACCTCTTTAACATTACCACGTTTTGTCACATTATAACCACTAACTTCAATGTATTTTTAGATTTTAACTAATACAACCAACTCAAACCAGCATATATTGTGAAGTGAAAGGAGAAGGATACATGGTTTTCACTTATTTCTTTATTTTTTATTTTTTTACAAATAATCTGAAATCTGATGCCTCCAAATCAAATCCAGTTCCCCCAGTTGCCTTGAGATTTGACCTAATTAGCAAAGAGAGTAAACAAACAGCATCAAGAAGACTAAGCAACCTGTCAGACAGGGATAAAATGGTTTAAAGGAGGATTTGGTAATAAAACAGTGCAGTCTTGGAACATCTTATTGAGCTCTATTCAGACAGAGTATAGAACGACAACAAACCCACAAAGACCTCTAAGCTGACGCCAGGCTAGGAGAGAATTAATCAAATAAATCTCCCAATAACTAGTTGAAACATACGAGGAGCTGCAGAGATTCACAGCCTGGGTGGAAAAAATCTGTTGATGCTTCATTAATCTGGTGAAAAGGAAAAGCCACAAGAAATCTTGTTTGCAGTCTTCCAAACGCCATGTAGGACATGGCAACCAGAGGAATAGATTAAACTTTTTTTAGCCTTCATTCTACACACTCAGTGTAGCAGAACACTAACTGTGCACCTCAGGGTGAATAGACTGTCTCAACAATAAAGGGTTGAGGTGGCAGTGTGATGATTTGGGAATGCTTGTTTCCAGAACAACAAAGCTGGCCCAAATTTATGGGAATGGCGCTACACACAGGTCGGCGCTAAAACAAAACCCGTTAATCATTGCAAAACGAGCAGAGCTTCACCTTCCATCAGCAAAATGTTCAGTTGGAGCGTCATCAATGCATGAAAGTATTACAGTACAAGAGTCCAGACCTAATCTCATTTAAGAAATTAGGGCAAGATTAAAAATTCACATCTAAAAATGGTTTACACTGAAGCTGAGCTTTCAGCTTTCAGGAATGTTTCAAAGAAAAGTGGGTTAAAATCTCTCTATAATTATGTGCTATTATGCATTAGTCACATGTAATCAAAACAATAAAATGCATTGGAAGTGTGTGGTTACAGTGAACAAAATGCTAAAAAATGTTCATGGTGTACTTTCATAAGGGAGTAAATGTGCAACTGGTTCTCGTTTCTATCGGCATGAAGGGAGTCTTTTTTTGTTTTTTAATGAATATTCACTCAGTATTTGGTAAATTTTCCTAAAGGTCAGAGAAGATCAAGAGAAGAAACGGCTTGAAGAGGAAGTGCAGAGTCACTCTTTGCCGCCACAACAGCAAGTAGGCCAGCAGTCGGGTCTGGAGGTGTCTCAGTCACAGCCGGTGCCACAGCCTGCAGCCTATGTTGCGCCCCAGCCTACCCAGCACAGCACACAGATTAGCGGCCAACCAGCATCGCAGCAGAGTATTCAGAGCTCGAACTACGGTACTGCTCAGTCGACGAATGTCACCGGGATGTCCCAGGGGGTTCCCCAGCCAGTTTATATTCCCCAGTCGAGTGGACAAGTCCAAGTTCCCATTCAGGGACAGAGTGTTAGTGGCATCCAGCCAGAGTCTGAAGAGTCTGAGTCGGACCAACATCTACAACAGACTGCAGGAGGTATAATTACTCAATCTGAGAGACCATAATGATTAGATTCCTAAAGGTTTGTGTTTACCAACCAGTTCACCTTTTTGTCTCTTGCCCAGCTCGGGACCTGGCGGACAGATTACCTGGTTCCTCCGCCCTTCCTGAGGCCCTGCCTCCTCAGCCTAAAGTACCCTACACTTCTCCAAATCAGCATCTTCAGCCGCAGGCGTCATGTTCACAGATGCAAAATGAATCGATGTCAACGGTGAGAAAATACAAGAAAGATTCTCCTACTTAAACTCTCGCTTTATCTTTAGAGGAGTTGCAGGCGCTTCGTCGTTTTTGTGTCTGTAGGACCTGTTGGCAAACGCTAGTCACAAACATTGAACAGGTTTAATCTCTTTTAAAAAAGAAAGCTCCTTGTCTGAGGCATGACCAAATATGCTGGTCACGATTTTATGAATATAGATAAGAAATGAGACAAATGAGGCGCAGTTTGTTTGAATATGCAACATATATTGCTCTTTTATAAAAATAGCCAGTTAACTGTAATCTGCATCCAGAACTCATGGTGTCTTGTTCCACCGCAGGTGCAAGCCGGTCAGCCTGAAGTGGTTCCTAGTGCGCCCACCAACTCGTTGGCTTCAGTGACGCCTCCACAGGTATGATATCGGATATCAGATCATTATGACTTTGCAGAGTAATTGTGAAATCTGAAACCATTTTTTTTTTCGCAGAGTTTTGCTTTGGTCAGATCTATTGTTTATAGGATAATAGCTTGGAGAAATTTTCTGGACACACCCCTCTTTGTCTGAACTCAGCCTTTCAAAGTAAAAGCTCATTTGTTTAGGAGCTTGAGGTGCTGGTTTAGGCAGCAGGATCATAACTGTCCTGTTCGGTTTCTCTCCCCCTCTATTAACTTGACTTCTATCTTCAGCCTGCCACTCTTACCTTGTGCTTTTGTTTGTTTGTTTTTTATAGTACGGAGTTTACTACCAACCATCGCCTCCCCCTCAGGTAGATAAAATGTACCTTTGTCCTGCTACAGCCTTTTAATACGTCCTCAGTCTAAAGAGTAACATGCTCAGGGAAACTAAAGGAACACGTTCGTACTAATCTGTAGACTCCTATAACTGTCTACTGTAGTAGTTGTAGCGGTACAAAGTGGTTTCTGCTTAAAAAAAAAAGAAAAAAAGAAATAAAAACCTGCACATACGATGCTTTGTTTTTCGCTTAGCAACCCCCTGTCCCTAGTGTCGGATAGATGAATCATAGATGAATTGCGTAGCAATGTTATCCAACAGGTAAGTGCATGTGACTTTAAAAGAGCGCAGAGGAAATCTCTGACAGATGTACTGTAGATGATTAGTGAGCAACCAGGCCTTCACAAGGTGCCCTAAATACCTGTATTGCTGCATTCTTCCAGCTTGTCTTTTAATGGTGCTCCTGTCCAGATGCCTTTTCTTTTTTTTGTTTCTGGTCTTCGATGTACATTTCCTTTAGTATGTTTATATTTTCTCTCAACAAGCCCTGATGCCCCCTGTCTCCTGTTATGTTTCTTTCCAGCCACAGTTGGAGAGCAGCAGCACAGTGGCCCAAACTCCGAGTGGAGCTCAGCAGCCACAGGTGACATACAAACCCTCTCCTGCTAATGCTTTACATGCATTTTAAATCTTGCTTTAACCTGTTTTTAAAATGTATATATATGAGTCAGCCATATTGTAGGCATTAGTAAACTAACATACGTACATAATGAGTGAAATTAATGTTTTGATTTTGGTCTCAAACATCGAGAAGTTTCCTCTTGTATGCAGGGAATACAGCACACATTTGGCTGCAGTATATACATTTTATTCAGACTTCCTACTGGTTTGCTCGACAGTGACTGCATGAGCGTTTCTCTGTCTACTTTTGTTTGGATTGTTTAAAGTTTCTATCTGTTTTCCATGAACACACAACTCTTACTGTGTTTTGTGCCATTGCTTTCTTCCACTCTTTCCTTCTGCATGCTGCTTATTCTTGCATGGCTTTTAGCCTTGGGGGAATGATCCAAGTCCTCCTATCATGTCTCCACCAATCAACGCAGAGCACCTATACTTCCTCTATCAGGCTTCATGCCTCTCTGTTTTGCAGGTACTTTACAGAGCACTAAACTTGTGTGGGTGGTTGAATTTGCTGTCAAGCATTTCTTTCACTTCTCCTTGGCATGGCTCCTTAAACTATGTAGTCATTCCTGGGGCAAAAATACCTGCACCACGGGGCTTATTATACATTTATAGGAATAGTTTTCGTTGTGTTGCTTTATCAGTCTGTTAAATGTGTTCCTGCATGGTGTTATCTGGATTTAAACCAACACAAACCAATAAAATCTGCAGCTAGCTGTATCAGTTAGTGTTAAATTTGACCTAAAAGGCTGTGGCTTGAAATTATACTTTAAACTGATGAATGTGGAATCTGTATTTATTCTATCATTAATTGTTTTAAGAGTAATACAGTGGTGCTTACAACTAATATGAAAAAAAAAAGTGTGGAACAAAATGAAAGTAACCTATATGTGGAAATGGTTTCCATCTAAGCTCAGCAGAGACGAAGACAGACTCGGAGGGAAATGAAAATTGTTGCACAGCAGTAATTGGTTTCTGAAGTGGACTTGCTATGACTGTGTCCACTTATTTTTCATTCTTTAACATAGCACCATCTGGTGGATGACTTTGATAAATATATTTCTGGACTAGATTTTTAAAAAATGGATCATAATCGTTATGGAAACTGTAAAACTGAGGTGTCATAAATATAGCAAGGGGACATCAGAGATAGAAGTGTCTTTTCAAAACCCTACAATTATGAAACTCCAGAACGTGTACTTTAATCATAACGAGACTTAAAATTAAATTTTGTTTATGATGAAATCTAAAATTGTAAAAAGTAATACAAGAAAATGATATTTAGTAAGTAGAATTATATTTCTATGACACTTTATTGAAGTTGAAAATCAAAGTGCTTTGAAGTAAAACAAGAAATGACGTGTGGAAGGAACCAAAGAAATCCCGTTGAAATGTATTCTAATTAAAATCTTGATTTCATTTTAATGGAAGTAAATAAAACATATTCATGATTGTCAAACCAATCAAATATGAAAGTAATAATTACTGTAGTTCATCTGATGTTCTCGTTCAAAGATAATTTATTAGATTTTTTTTTGTTTAGAAATACTAAGCTGTGCTGTTTTTAAGTGATCTGAAAGGTTCACTGGTAAGATTTCTGGTCATCGTTACCAGTGTAATAGTTAAGATTTAGTCATGAGTTTGTTTCAATGTGTTTTAGGGTTCTGTGAGTCTTCCTCTCTCAGCACCAGTAGAACAACCTGCGAATTCTTCTGCTTTAGTGCCGCCATCTGGTGACAGGTATGACATTGTTTTTCTTCTTCTTGCATATACACTTTAATTTATGTTTGCAAACCACAAAAACTGATAGTTTGCTGGAGAATGTTGGGTTATTCTTTTTCACTTTTTGTTTCACAAGAGCATCAACAAATGCTCAGAATATGATTGAATGCAAATGCTATCACTTTTAATTTGCACCGTCACCAATACACGTCTGCTCATCGTCTTTCGCCTGAACTTGTCTCCTCTAGCTGCCTGTCAGATGCAGCTTCAGGTCTAAGTGACGGTAACGATGGCGGTTCTACGTCTGGGGGTCGCCACGAGGGCCGCACCATGAAGCGTCACCAGCGGCGATCCGTCCGCAGCCGCTCTCGCCATGAGAAGACCGGAAAGGCCAAGCTAAATGTTCTCAGTGTATGAAGTTATCCTGCCAGTATTGAGTTCTTTCTGCTCCCGCGTTTATTTGTCACCAATCAGTTTTACCTGAAATCTGCTGCAGATTTCTAATGTGGGAGATCGAGTCGCAGAGTGCCAACTGGAAACTCACAACAGGAAGATGGTGACCTTCAGATTTGATCTAGATGGGGATAACCCTGAGGAAATCGCACACATAATGGTAAAGTTAATTTACTAGTAAATGCCATTTATGTTGTACCATTTACCGTTCACTGAGCATGCCGTTTTGATGATTTTGTTTTTTCCAACCTCTGTAAGGCACGTTTTAAAAGAACTGTGCGATCTGGCAGAGTCTAAATACGTCTTCTTTTCATTTAGGTTGAAAGCGAGTTCATCTTGGAGAATGAGCGCGAGTCGTTCATCGAGCAGGTCCGGGAGGTCATAGAAATGGCCGACGAGAAGGGAGAGAGCATTAAAGATGGCTTCCCACAGGTGCGGCTTTATTAGCCATATGAATGAAGAGATTTCACTCCTGCTTGCTAAGCCTGAGGATGTTTCTGAATACATTGTCTTTATGCAGATGAGCCATCAACAAAAACCTGAGCTGACTGTTCCCATGGTACCAGGTAAATGGATAAAATCAGTGTTATTAGAGTGTTTAATTTTCACACAGTCTTATTCTTATAGGAACAAAAGGCAATAAATCTGCCTGACATGAACATGTATAAAATCATGCAAAAGGCATTTAGAGGTTAGTTTAATTCTGGAGCAAAGTGATAAATATAATATCAGTCATCGCCCACGTTTAAAAAAAAATTGAATTGTTATAATTCAATCAATTACATTTATTTAAAAATATTTAATTAAACTTAGTGCAGTATCTTTAAATTGTGACCTAAATTTAGTGACCATGGATTCATAAACATGTAGCACATTCGCTATACAAGCAGCAGAATCGAGTCCACATGTTTTTAATCAATGTTTGATTTTTACTAAAATTCTAACCGGCAACTGTTGTGGATTCCTTCAGACTTCTCCACTTTTTGACTTCATCTTTGGTGTTTTTAATGACTGACTGATGGCTGAAGCTTCTTTCAGCATGATGGCTACAAACTGCTGATTTTCTGCACACTGACGAGCTGTAGATTTTGATGGACACACAGCTTTACTGACAGACTGGTGTAGTGTTTTCATTCTGCCTACATTGACCTGAAATGAGATGGGACATTGTAAAAAGCTGAGACTGCGTGTGTGGAAACTAAAACTCTTGGCACACACTGATTGGATGCACCATGTTTTTCATTAGGCATCTCCCCCAGCACCACTACTCAGGTGGTTCATTCAACAGGACGGAGGTTCATAGTGAGCCCGGTCCCAGAGTCGCGTCTGAAAGATCAGTTCTTTGGAGCTTCGTCTGCTAATACATCCGTCGGAGACGACCTTTGCTCTGGTAAGAACGTTAGCTTTGTCCGCCGCTTAATGCCAGCTTATAATTTCAGGCGTTAAGGTTCTACTTTGTTCTGCAGCTCCTTTGGGCCTCTCGCTGTCTGCTCCGTCTGGGGTTCTTCAGAACGCGTTCAGTCAACTCAGACAGGCTCGATTGGACAGAAGCAGCACCCTCGACTCGGCTCCGACCGATAAAGAGTCGGCCCCTGCTCTGTCCTCCGATGTCTCTAACAAAACCCAGTCCCCTGCTGAAGCTGCGGCTCCCGCCGCCACCGTTCCCGTCACGTCAGCGTCTTCACCTCCTCACTCAACAGGAAGAGTGTCGCCGTTACCAACACCCGCTCCATCCCAGACTGTGAACAACGACTCGAGTCCATCGCCGCAGTCTTCCCATGAGACGGCTCACCCACAGCATCCGCCATCGACCAGCATCCCGACTTCGTCCTCGACGGTTTCTCCTCCATCCACCCAGACGTCCATACCTGCGGTACCCGGGTCACAGCCAGGCAATATGGCTGCCGGCGGAGCGTCCGCCCCCGTTTCAGAGCGGCAGACCTTTAATAGTGCTGTTACATCCATCCATTCTCAGCACCCGCCTGCCACGACGGTACCCAGCCAGAGCCAGGCCCAGCCACACCCAACGGAGCCTGAGGGAGCCGAGGTGCAGTCTAAGACGGCCGGCAGGGATGACATCCTAACCCTCGATATGAAGCTCCGTTCGCTCTTCAAGGACCAGCTCTCCGCCTCCTCGGTGTCGGTGGATCACGGTTCAGGCACAGGGACTTCCTCTCCTCCCACCGGAACTTCCTCTCCTCCTCCTGGAGCCGCCCTCGTTCCTCCGTCGAACCTTCCCCTCGCTTCAGGCGCACAAAGTGTTCAGGGCTCGACCACACCAGGAGGGTCGGCTCAGCCCCCTCCATCGAAGCTCCGGGCTCAGGTCGGTGAATAATTCAGCTCTCAGAAATAAATCCACAGCTATCTTTACTGATGCAGTGATTCTTGACCAGATTCCTTTTTACCATTTTAGACTTTACCTACTGATCTTGAGAAAGCTGCTACACCTCCATCTGAACCTGTACACCCGTTTCCTGGACCAAACCAGGTGCGTTTCTCTGCAATATCACCACTAGATACAGAAGTCAAAGATTCTCCATGCCTAATCCGTCCCATTCTAGAAAATGATCTTACGCTGGTTCATTATCCGATCTGAAGTATTCTGGTAAAAAAAAAAAACAAAAAAAAAACACCTGTCTAATTTGTGACCAGATAAAGCTTGGTTTAATGTTTTAACCATTAGTTGCCTTTAGCAGATTATTTAAAGAATTGGCTTTGTTTAGTCAGGATTTTATTTTATCTTTATAATTTGCTGTGGTAACCTGACTTCACATCTGGGTCTGTTTTTATTGTCTGTTGTTTTCTCTGTGTGTGAACACGCAGTCACTGCAGGGGAGTTTAGATACTCAGATAGTGAGAGCTCCAAGTCCTGAAACCGCTCAGGGAGGCGACGACGTCCAGCCTCCGGAGGCCGGTTTCACTCTGGGACGCTTTAAAGTGAGTCTCGTTAAATTTAAGATTCAAGGTTTAACTTTAAACAGCAGAACGTTTAAAAACCTCATGGTTCATCTTGTTACGTAGGTCTCTGTCGCAGCCGACAGTGCTCCCGATCCGTCCACCATTGTGTCTTCTTCGTCCCTCACACCATCCTCTACTTCCTCGTCGTCCTCATCCTCGTCGTCCTCGGCGCCTTCAAGCCCAGACAACACACTCCACCAGTCGTCCCCTCTGCCGAAAGGCCCCAGTGAGGCCGACGGAGCCTCAGAGATCTCTAATGACTCTGCCATTCAGAGCACCAACGTCGGACGCTTCCAGGTGACCAAAAGCAGCGAAGCCTCGTCCGAAACGAGTGCCGCCTCGAAAGTGGGACGATTTTTAGTCACAGGTAAGTGGGAGGTTTGAAATGAATGTAGAAAAACGTTATGTAAAAGTGGTACGTTAAAGTTCCCTTGCTTCTCTTTTGGGGGTTTGACCCAGTTTACGACAACCAACCAGTAAGAGCTGGATGCATTAATTATGAATTATGGATTTTGTCTTATCTACATATTATACATTCAGGCTCAAATAAATGCATACACTCCACTAATCTTTTGGAAAAAGTATTTTAGCTGCAGAGAAAATACGTTATGTCATAACGTAGCCATCATCAACGTTGTGACTTAATTCTAGCTGAATATTTGATCGCTCTCTTATCTAAACATAGTTGATGGATTTAGATTCAGAAGCTTAGTGTTGGTCCCTTCAAACAGGCCGGTGTTGGTGTATCTAGCTGTCGATTTAAGGTGAATCGTATCGTTACTCCTTCCTGTTTGAGCAGCGGACCAGTGGAAGTGAAATGGGCCCCCAGCATGATTCCACTTCCACTCTATTTGACAGTTGGCACCGTGTTGAAACAAACATTTTCTCATCAAATCCACGACCTGCAGCTCACATCTTGCGCTCCATGACTGTATGGAATCCAAGCATTTATTGTTTCCCCTCACGCCTTAATTAACACATAAACATTTAATAATCACATTTAAATGTATTAATTCTTACAGTTGCCTTGGCAAAAAGCTGCTAAAGTCTGCTTTCATTTTGAAAAACAATCAAGTCTAATATCTACCCTCTTAGAAATATGAATAGGCGTTGATGCTCTAAGAAACATAGCAGACAGAGATTAAAACCATGGCAACACTGATTGCCCCAATAAATGAGAATGTTCAACTCACATCCTGGCTGAGATAAAAGCTCTTCATAAACGTCTCTAGTCTTTAGGGCGTTAGTTGAAGTCTAGCCTGAAGGATTTGTTTTGTTGTTTTTGTGGTTTGAGTCAGACCTGTTGGTGTCTGATCGTCTGATTGTTATGAAAATTTTAAAGCTCAAGCTGATGTTGTGATGTTTCTGCTGAATCCATCAGACCCAGTGATGACAAACATTTCTGTATCATGAGGTGAAACTTCATTTAAAGGTACCATATTCACTGTTTGATTTTCTGCAGTGACGCCAGCTCCAGTAGCAAACTCCAGCTCACAACATGGCAGCGGTTTGCCGAACGGACCGTCTTCATCGACCTCTGACCCTCCAAACCCACAGCTCCATGAAACCAGTGAGGGGGACTCTGAAACGGAGGACGAAGCCCTTCAGAAAGAAATCAGTCGCCTCAGAGAAAAGTGCGTCAAACGTTTACTTACTGTTGAGATTTACATCATGTCAGTTCAAAAAAGATAGCCTAATGTTTTCTGTCTGCTCCCGCAGACACATGAAGGAGATTCAGCTCCTCCAAAGTCGTCAGAAAGAGGAAATAGAGGCGCTGTACTCCAAAATGGGGAAAGCTCCGCCTCCGTCTGTCGTCTCCCCTGCTGTGGCTCTGGGCGGAGGACGACGAAGACGCAAAAGCCACAGATCTCGCAGCAGCGGACAGCCCAGCCCCAGTCATTCAGGTCAGGACAGGCGGCTGATCATCTTGGTTTCCAATAAAACATGACGCCTAAACGTTTAATCCTCGTGTTTTAACGCTCAGGTCAGAGTCACGGGTCAGAGTCGCCTCTGAAGCAGAGTTTACCGTCTGCAACCGGAGCTGCAGACGGAGCCGCTAGCTCATCTGTACAACCACTCACATCGTCTCCATCGCTGCCGAGCCTCAGTAGTTCTTCCACTGGTACGCTTAATGTCATCGACCAGGAACTGAAATGTTTCTCCAGTTCGCAGCTCATCTGCATGAAATATATGTGCAGGATCAAGTGGAACCAGCTCCTCCAATGGGTCGAGCCTCGGCCAGAACAACTCCAACTCTCTGTCCCAAATGGGTGGAGCGGCTCCGTCCGCATCGCAGACCCAGAAGACCAAGAGCACCTTTTCTGATGACATGCACCAGCTGGTGGATAACTTTGCCAGAGACGCCAAGAAAGGGCCCAAGACCGGATCCTCGGCAACTCTGGGGCTGGATGTAAGCCTTCGGTTCATTTCTATAGTGTAAAGGTTTTTATTTAAAAGGACAGTTGTTCAAAATAAGGAGTTAATATGCAGTAAATAAATCTCAGCTCAGATTAGTTGGTCCTGAAGGCTGAAGCTAGCAGCTGGTTAGAGATCAGCTGAGGCCAAACTAGACTTCACCATCTTCAAACAGCTCCAGTTTTAAAAAATAAACAATAAAAGGTTAGTTTGTTTGAAGTGTATTTCAGAAACATTGTAGCTGTTTTTATAATAGCACCAGGTGGTTAACATGCTCTTATCTTATAACACGTTTTCCACTGGAATCAGTAAATTAGTGACACGTTACCTGCCCTCTATTTCTTGTGTCAGCAATTATTGGTTTCTTTGTAAATAAGATCCAAATGTGCCACTTTCACATAAACAGGTCAGACGCCTTAAAGATGTTAAGAGTTGTTTTTACATGCACAGATCAGATGTAACCTTTGACCCTCTCAGACTAGCTTCAACATCCAGGACCAGTTAACCAGATTTAGCTTCCACTTGATCGTTTGTACCAAACGATGCATCTGCAGCTAAAAAACACTTCTAACATCAACATATGAAAAGCTCAGACCTCTGATGAATATAATTTTTGGATTAACTGATTAATAATTGGACAGTGAAAGGTGCGTAATAGGAGCTTTAGCAGAATTTGAAGCAGATGAAGGTAAAACTGGGTAGAAAAGATTTGCAAAGACGGTTTTTTATCTTAAATACACTTTTTTTGTTGTTCTACACCCGTACAGTTTTGGATTAATTACTGCTCTGTGTTCTTTCAGCAGATTGTCTGTAGACTCCAGTTAATGACTAATCAAATACTGAATCAGTTGACAATCATTTAAATATTTGCTTAGTTGTTTCGGCACTAATTTCAACAAATCCTTCCCTTCTCGTTGCTACACAGATCATCCCTCCAGCGAATATGGGCCGTAAATTTTCGGCACCGGGACAGCTGGGTCCGACCCATCACGCAACCTCCAACTGCACAACCACCACCAGCACCCACCTGCCCAACCCGGCCAATCCCGCAGCTCCTCTGGTGCCGAGGAAAGGCTCCCTGGGGCCAGTCACCCAGGGTTTCGGCTATGCTCCACCCTCCTTCAGTGCTTCTGCGTGGGCCGGACCCACAGGCAGCTGCCAGGTCGGCATGCACACCCCCTCTCAGCCACTAAAGCAGTACCAGCCCCCCACCACTGGCTCGGTGTCCATGCACCAGGGCTACCACTTGGGAACAGGTCAGACCAGCCAGGCCACGGTCAGCCACGGAGGGACCAGTCCAAGGCCTACGTAGCCCAGTGCGGGCCCTGCGCCAGGCTGAGACAAAGGGCCAAATAGAGCAGAGAGGTCAGAGGTCAGAGGTCAGGCAGTCGTTGACCCAAGAACCACAGCCTCTCTTTGCATTTTGCTGGTTAGCTGGCTTTGTATTGTTTTTTTTGTTTTTTAATTTCATCTTTTTAACATTGTGTATTATTTCTGTTGAAGAGTTGACCGGTGTGGTTCGAGTCCTCTCAGGTAGATTTCAGTCTGTCTGACAACTGGTGGGAGAGTGCAATACACCTCCACAGCACAAAGCGCGTCTCTCTTAGCCTGCCGTTAGCTGTGGAAGCAAGCTGTGATGAGTCAGGCGGCGGTATCCGCAGAAGCACCGCACACCGAAGGCGTAACCAAAAGCAGCCACAGGTGTCTTGAAAGCAAGATGCTGCAACATCGTCATTCCTTTAGGAGGGACTGGGATGCTCATCCTTATTGATCTGGACTTTAGAACGAGCTGGGACTGAAGAACGGTGGAGCCGGTCCACAAGGTAGTGGGGAGTAAAGTCGTTTGGCAAGTGGGGAGGAGAGTGTGAGTGTACAGAAAGTGTGAAATGAGAAGTGGAGTGACTCTGTAGGGTTAGAGGAAGGACTTGGTAAGTCAGGGAAGAGAAGTGACAGGGCTGCAGTACGGATAGATCCCAGAGACTACTGAGTAAAATGCAATAATGGTGAAGTAGATACAGTCCCTTATAACCGTGGCCTTAATCCCCAAACACATCGAAACATTGACCTTGTACATAGAGATCAGTCCATAGGGTTATGATTCTATATTTGACATATTCCTGTCTGTCTTTGTGGTTTGAGTTTTCGATCATCCAGATTCACCTGTGAGAACATCGTCCTGGCGTTGATCACCAGTAGTTTAACTGACAAGGCGGCGGCCGCAGGAGTTAACCCCACCCAAACATCAAATCCCTTCTTTGACTTCAGCCGAGTTATGAATTGCTGATAACACGCATATCATATCCAAATGAATATTATCGGGATAGTATTTAAAGAAGTTTTCTGTTGTGTGGACAGGCGGCGCAAAGTACACAAATACATGGGTTTACCGCAAAGTCGTGTCCCACAAGATATTTGTACCCATAACATTTAACTGTGACCTCTCACATCCCAAAGTGTCTGGGTTTTTTGTTTTTTTTCTCTGTGATCTGTTTTTGTAAGCGTATATTTAATACAACAAACGTTCTTTATGGACCTGTATTCAGCCATCAGATTTTGATGTTGTTTCACTGTAATTATTATTAAAAGGTTGTTAAACAACATGTAAAGAAATATTAAAAAGTGCAATTGCAGGGTGGTTGCAGTTAATATCGTTCTCACCGCGCAGGAGTGAACCTGCTGTTTTATTAAGCTCTTCTAAGACTGCCCTGCACCCATTTTCTATTTTTTGTTGTCGTTCTTGTAAATATGCTAAAGTGAGGCTTTCACATAATACTCCGTCATCACCACTCTTAATGCACATGCACTCTAAGCCGTAAACACGAGGAACACTTTAGTGCCTTGCATCCTCACTAATGATCGGTTCCAGATTCATCCAGCCCCCTGCAGCTTAAACCAGTACGAAAAGTTAAGCCACTCGACACGGTCGGTTCAGAGCATGCAACGCTGAAACAGACACAGAACCAAGAGCAGAGTTAAAATGTGCCGTTTCTTTTCTCTCTACATTTACGTTTGTGTTGGTTGTGTAATCAGCTGTGTATTTCTACTTGACTCGTGGGAACATGGATTGTTTTGTTTTGCTGACATTTTCTTTGTGAATTTATTACTAAACAACTTTATAGAAGCACGTGTTTTAAGTGGAGAGTGGGCTGTACAAAGGTTCAAAAGTCCTCCTGCTGACTCAGCTGCTGCCTCACCACCTCGCAGCAGTGCCATGCTGTTGTTGTGACTCTTTCGCCTGCTTGTAGATCGAATTGTTTAACTTCTCTAGAGAAAAAAATGACTTCCTGCAATGCAGAATATGCAATGTTTAACGTTTTATAGGGGAGCGAGGGGTGTTGGAAACATTTGCATGCTGATGAAGTGTTAACTTCGACGTTTTTGATAACGGAATAAGTATTTCTTTTACTCGTTTGCTTTTCCTGACAGTCATCAATATCACAGTCGCAACCTCAGCAACAGGTTATCAGCATGCTAGCTTTACTGGGTGTTTATTCCTATAAACAAACGACCAATTCACAACTTGACCACTGCACAACACAAGCTCACAAAGGTTAACATACATGTGCGATCACACAATTCCCAGACCCCTCCGTCCTGTTAAAGGCCCCGGCGCATAGTTCCACTCGCATCCGATCCCTCCTGACTTCCTGTGATTCTGTGTCTGTTTTGTGTACATTTTTCCACATTGTACAAAATGTAAAAACAAATAAAAATATCAAATACAAACAATGTCCATGTCATTTGTCTGTTTACAGGGTCTCCTCAAAAGATTTCAACATTTTATTCCGATTTTTCTATTTAAAACACTTTTAAGAGCAGAAGCGGTTTTCTTTGATCGATGATGTGCAAACATTGTAACGTAGCAGTAATGCTGTGCAAGAGGAACACGAGTATATTGAAAATAAATAGGTTTTAATCTAAGCGCAGCGTAAACTGTCATGTGTCCAGCCGGCGTTTCTTCAGCTGCTGTCCTTGTCTGTATGGACTGAAGGCCTCACCTGGAAATCAGAGAGATAGAAGTTAAAATAAAGACTTCAGTCAGAGGCTCACACACTCTGAGATCGTCTACCTGGTCTCCCCTGGTACTGATTGTTGTGCTGCGTTCTGGAGTGAGTGTTCGGGCTTCTGGTCGACGCTCTCTGAGGCGTTTTACTTCTCGTCTGCATCTGGTGACTCCCTGGCGTTCTGGGCATGCTCCCTCCGGGAGAAGACGCGCCTGCGGGAACGTCCAGCTCCTCGATCCCATCCAAAGTGAAATCCCAGAGTTCTGGGTCGTCTGCAGATACAGCGAGACGTGAGGAGGAAACCTCAGCAACTAAACCCGAGGCGATGGATTAAAGTGCCGTTTGATCCAGTTGAGCTTTCAGAACGATCAAATATTAGCCCCATGTGAACCTTCTACTTGTAACTAATTACTGTCCGCATTTTAGACTTTAATGGATCCATACCATGTAACGCCGATGGTGCCTTCACATGAAACCTGCTCTTTAAGATCTACACTTCTTTTCTAATTGAAAATTTGTGGGAAAAAAAAGTTAATTGAGATAACGTTCACTGTAATCACACATGAGAAGGATTTTAAGTCTTTTAGACTATTTATGCCCCGTTTGAATAATCTTACCTGTACATGTGTTCCTGCCGCCTGACTGGTTATCGGATGTTGTGTTGTCGCTAAACGCAGACGCACCGTCCTCACCTGAGGAGCAGGGGGGGGAAAAAAAACAAAAAAAAACGAGATCAAATCTTCACATGTAAAATATGAACTAAAAATAGTTGAGAATAACTCTTATTGACAACCTCACAATGTTTTAAGTTTTTTGTGTGAAGCAACCCATCATGCTTTAGTGGAATCAGATTTGTCAAGCGAATGTTTTCACAATCATTTAACATAATCATGATTACGTCATCTTCAACAATGCTAGTACTGCACATTTTTCCTCAAAAATAGATGTGATTAGGCCTGCCACCATAACTAATTTTGCAATTTTGCTCAATGACAAATTGTCCCAGAAATGATTACCATGAGACAATTTTCAACTAACATAATAATGGCACATTAATGCGAGTGCATCCTCCAAAAGATCAAAAACCTTTCACTTCTAAAGAACATGCAACACTGGAACTGGGAAACATTTGAAATATTCAAATTAAACAAACAAAACAACGATAGTTAAAACAGGTGTGTGTAAACAAAATTGTGTTTCAAAAGATGTCAATCATTCAGCTTCGACAGAACAAACAGGCACAAGTGTCAGGAATTTTGTAAAAAAAAAGAAGAAAATAAAGTGCTAACTACTTCGTACTGGGTGTCAAATGTTTGTAGCATTTTTCAAAGTGACGGCTTTTGAACAATATTAAAGGGAAACATCTCTAATGATTGTTGAGATCATTTTAATTTATCATTAATTGTTAATTGTTTTATTGCTTATTGCGACAGTCTTAGATGCGATTCACCCCTAAAATGTACTTTTTTTTAAGTACTGCAAACTCAAACACGTTTAATCTTTTTTATGCTACAATACAGAAAAAAATTAAAGGGTTCACTAAACTGTGAATCATATTTTCTCTGGCTGGATCTCTACCTCCCGTGGATCTCCGTCCCATCGCAACCTCCGCCTCCTCAGTCTTTGCTTGTTGCAGTTTCTGCTGCAGCTTCTTGGCCTCCATCTCCCTCCTGAACTTCTGCTGCAGCTGCTGCTGCCGCAGCTTTCTCAGATGTTTGGGGTCCGCGTTTGGGCCGGACATGACGGCGGCGGCAGCGTCCGCGGCTGACCTTTAGAGGACGAAGGCGACGGTAAAAGGTGCTTTTTTTTTTTTTTACAGTAGAGATGACGGAACGAGAACGGCCCTCGAAGCGCGGTGTGTTCACCTGGAGAGGACGTTTTCTGTCTTTAGGTCGGGGGCAGAGCCAGCTGAACTGGACCGGTGGTCCTCTGGTTGGTTCTGATTGAGGACTCTGGGCTCCAGTGGCATCCTGGCAGGTTCTGTTGCACTCGCTGGGTTTCGATCTCTGACCAGACTGCAGAAGCGGGCCTTCTCTACGGACGGCTGGCCCTCGGAGCGCTTCGTCTGTGCCGGGTCCAGATCAGGACGAGGCTGTGCAGAGGGAAGCGGTGACTGCAGAAACATCGACACAAAGCTTCAGCTTCCTTTGTTATTCCTCACCTGTTTGGGAATCTTGTTGATGGCAAGGAGGTATTCTTTGTCCAGGATGCAGTTTCCGAGAGCGTTGCCAAAACATCTCCACATGACGAATAAAGACGTTAATTTTTCTGCACCAATCCAAGCAAATTTAAGAAAGACAAACATGAAATTCTTCTTTACTTCAGAGCTCTCTTCATGCCGTCTGTCACCGCTTCCTTTCTCGCCTTTTCCAGAGACAGAGCTTTAGACCTCAGACCCTCGCTGACTCCGTACCCCACATCCTCATGAAACGACCCGTCCTGGAGGGACACAGATGGCTTCAATCCACAAATTCACATCGATGACATGAGTATTTAAGAAGTGGAAGGAAAATTATGCTTCGTTTCTTGCCGTTTGGCTTGACCAGTTTTGCTTATTTCAGGATCTCACTACAACAGCACCCCTCGCTTTTCACATTTCAATCAGGAAAACCAAGCATTCCTTTACAATTATGCACTACTTTGTGTTGCTCCGTCAAATAAAAATCCCAATAAAGTGCATTGGATTTTGTGATTCTAATGTAACAAGACAGAGAAATACTCCAAGCAGACGTTAATGAAGAGTTTGTGATTGTCCAACCTTCAGCTGCACTTTGACAAACGCACTGACTCCAACATAAAACTTCCCATTGATGAGGTCTACAAAGTCTGGAAACAAAGGAAAACTTGTTTTTATGATTCTTTTTTAAAATTAAAAATCCTTGTATATTACTTTATTACTCACAAAATATTGGCATTTGACAAGTAACACGTCTTTGGCATTTGACTCCACAAGCACTTCTTACCGACATTTTGTTGGGAAATGGAGTGAGACCATCCATTGTATCCAAACATCTCATTGGCCAGACTGATGACGCGATGGCCTTCAATGTAGCAGACCTGTCCAAAACAGGAAAAAGGTTCGTTTAGCTCAAACCCCAGAGGCGGTTTGTTGCAGGAAGTCTTTAAAATGCTCGTCACGGCTTTGAAGAAACACAGAATGTGTTGCCTTTTGTCCTCCTCCAGCCATTCTGGTGCTGATGAACTCGGGTCCCAGCCGCTGCTGCAGAGCGTTCTGCACGGCCCGGTACTCCTCCGCCGTGTAGGTGCACTGACCAGAGGCAGAGGTACAGACAACATTTATGACGAGAGAGGACGCGGCAAATCAGTCAGTTTACAGCACGTTACAAGTTAGGTATTTGACAATTTAAAGAACTAAATGTCATTTAACTCTTCATTTGTTTCTTATGCTAATAAATCTCAGCAAGTTTAAGATTATAAAACCAATTTAAACAACACAGCGCTTCCAATTCAGGAGTGTGGTGAAGAAAGCTGTAATTATTGTACATTATTTTTCAGAAACTCGTGTTTTTCCATTCAGTTGAAATAGACAATACGGTCAAACTTTGTTTTTCTCTAACTTTAGTTATTGTAGAACTTCAATACACTATTTATACAAAATCGTCTTTTCCGGACGATTTCTTTATTTATTTACTTTTGTTGCAATCTTTTAAGCATTTTTGGAGTTGTGGCTATGAAATATTAACCTTGAAGCTGTTTAAATCTCATCAGTCGTTTCCATATGTCATGAAACAACACAATATGGAAATCAGCTTGTGATATGCAGAATGAGTTACTGGACCATTTCGCAGCTGTTTTGGCAGCTTGTCTGGCTTAGATCAACTCTGTTTTAAATCCTATAACTCCAGTCAGATTAAGACTGGATTAGCCAACACTAAGGAGACGTTAACTAAGGAGCAGCTTTGATCTTTGGTACCTTTATTTCAATTGTAAACATGAAAAAAGTACCAGTTTTACCAACTCAGCTGTCATCAAGTCAGTTCGAAAGCATATTTAAAAACAACAGCTGTTCACCAAAGCATGTACAACTCAAATTATATCAGCATTATAGGTTCTATCCAACATTAGAACCATAGGAACAATTCCATTTAAATGTAAAATTACTTTACGATTAAAAATAGTGAAAAATTAAACAATCATTGAAAAAAAAATGTAATGCATCCAGTGCTGAAGGATAAACGGATAAACTCAAGTAGTGGAGTTTAACAGTGGAGCAAATCAAAGACAGATTGTGTCACATAAAATTTTAAAAAACTCAGTATTTTTTTTGGACAAAGATTCTTTGCAGTGTAAAACAAATATCCAAATGCATAATTACATTCAAGCCACACATCTGTCAAACCAAGTAACTTTCTTTTACCTTAATAATGAATTAAGTTTGTTTAATTTATTACTTATTGTCCTTAATGAATATAATAGAACATAAAAATGGCGCTTCTCTCTGCTTACTTGTCCGAAGCTCCTGGATGATGCATGGACACTCTTCTCCTCCGTGCTCATAGCTGTAGTCCTAAAATTATTAAATGCCCAAAGTGCAAAAATCAATTTACAACATAAATAATTATACATACATGTCACAAGTAAAATTAAATGGGAAATAAATAAATGATTGTATTAAAATGTGCCAATAGTTACACATAAACACGAGATTTATGAATTAAAATATAAACTCACTGTATGATAATACAATCTTCAATCCTGAATTTATTGAGTTATTTCATTGTTCATTTCGTGCAGTCCACCATGAAATGATTACAATTTTTGAAACTTCTTCATATTCCACTCATCTTAACTCCATCATTTTAGCCTCTCCCATTTACTTTTGGGTAACTTAATATATTTACTTTTGATTAAATAAATACTGTAAAAGTTCAAAATGCTTTTTAAATATTCTACTTATGAAACGTTTTATTTCCATTTACTGTTAATTTGACGTAAATGCCTACCATTTGATGATTTTTTTTTGTTGTTGTTCAATTGTGACCCTTTTGGACTTCCATAGATGTACATAAACACGTGGCATAACCCAGTAGCTCTTTCTATTGTGTCAAGTAGCTTATTTAAAACTCCTAAATTATTCATAACATAAAAATAATTAGTGAAAAGTCTATTAAGTGTTGAATACTTTTAGGAAAAACTCTCAATCTTCCCCTCTACTTGCTAATACGGTTTGTACCCAGGTCCGACTATGAATAACTACAAAACATGTAAGTATAACTCACCTGTTTAAGCTCCTCTAAACTATTTTTATGATAAAAATCCACAGAAATATTTAAGAAATGTGCAGTTTACGCATACAAAGTAGCAACCGTGTGAACTTCCCGCTCGCTCTACCGGGGGAGGAGCCTCTTCATGCTGCGTTCATGGCTATCGGAAATGAAAGTGTCAACAAGCCCACGGCTACGAGGAATTGTTAAAAAATTTATCATTTAAAAGAAATAGTTATTCAAAATACAACTTACTTAATGATTTAATTTAGACCCCTTTAGACTGCAACTGATAATATAGGAAGGAAGCGCAGGAAGATAAATTTTGGTAGAGAAAATTTCGAGGTGAACTTGAAGTTTTGTGTCGTAATCTCTTGTCTTTATTCTACACGGGAAATTTAAGCAAGAAGAGACACATGACAAACCAGAATAAGTCAAATGAAAATCAGTCAGATACTTTAAAAGATTCAAATCCATAAATAACATGACCTATTGGAAAATATAAAGGCACAATACAAAAAATAAATTTGTGTTATTGTTTTCATAATTTATTGTTCTTTTGGACTTAAAAATTGCTTTTCGCAGATGACAGAGGTGCAGCTATTTCGCAAAGAAGAATTGGGGAATTTTTCCCAGTTTCCACCTTTACTCTGGCAATAATGAATACAAATTTATGTTGCACTTTTTAGATGTTTGCATTTAACCCATCCTAAAAGATTTGTATTATTTCTCTTCCACTCCCCAATTGTATTTTGAGTTTTTCTATGACCATTTTTCTCCTAAAAAAAGATACATTGAAGTTTGTGGTTTAAATGTGCCATAAAGTGAGCAAGCTCAATGTGTGGAAACATTTTTGCAAGGCGCTTTTAACTTTTATAACCGCATAGCTCTATAATGATGATTAATGATTTGGTGTCAATCTAAAGTCATGCAAATGCAAATTTTCCATCACTGAAGATATATTTTTTACTTTTTACTGTACATGTTTTTTTTAATTCTAATTATTTAAGAATGAGTTTGCACTGGCAAGTGACAAAGACCTGCTTGCTCCGCAGCAATGTTTTTAAAGCCAGTGCAGATAATGTGTGTTTGATTAAAATCTTATTTTTCGTGCTGATAAGAAGCAATGTGGCACATGCAGTTCTTTTTCTTGCGCCACTATCTGTACATCTGCCACTATGTCCACTGCTCTTTCCTGTTTTGCTTATTATTGCTAACATCAATGAAGTGGCAATAAACTATCCCACGTGTTACAGAGGAAAAACTGCATGTTTCTGGTGAAGCTCTGCGGTTTTCCTCGCTTGCATACAGCTATAATAATAACAACAATAACCACAGCGCGCGTTCACGTGCATGCTCGTAACCGCGACCAGGTTTCTGCTCTCTTTTTTTTTTTTTTTTTTTTTTTGCATCTCGTCAAAACAAAGCGGGGGCGAGCCGCAGCCAGAGAGCGAGCGGCGGTTCCTGCCTCATGAATGAGAGGTCGATCGGACCCTTCGTCCCGCACCCTGACGCCCGCCCGTGGGGCTGCGCAATCCGGCGTGGTGCAGCTAGAGGAGCCTCCCGCTGATGAGTCCCGGGCAGAAGACGCTTCCTCTCGGCTCTACATGACCGCTTCATCCCACCGGGTGCGACACGACGGGATCAGGAACGGTGAGCGCAGGCTGCTGCTGTGGGCGGGCTGGGGGCGCATTTCACACACACCAACTTTGTACCCAACAGTGATAACTGCTTTTTTTTTTTTTTTTTTTTTTTACTTGCTCATCTGCGTGTTTGCATCCGTGCGGGTGTGTTTACCCCGGTGTTTTATCCATACAGGTAGTGGTGAATTAGAAAGCTCCACGTACGCACAGCTCGCCGCTCGCTGCGCGGTCCTTCCCCTGCAGGATAAACGTGGACTGTTGATTGCGTGTCTGCGCCGATCGATTGGCCATCTAATGTCGGGGGAAAGGCCGCTCAGTTGCAAATCAATTGGTCGGAAAAGAAACGGGGGTCGATTAGAAATTAAAAAGCGGCATCGATCGGATGTGAGAGTGTAGACGCAGCAGACAAGGAGGAGGGGAGAACAAAAGCAGAAATGCCCAGACTGGCGTGGCTTGGCATTTCTGCTAGACGCTTTCTGTTTTCCTCTCTCTGATCTGATTTAATCCGACAATAATTGATCAGATCTTCTTAAAACACACCCGTCAACATTCCTCACCACTATTTAACGTTCTTCTGTAAAACCTTTGTTTTGTAAAGAGACCCGCCAGACTGTTGTTCCCCCCTCTGACCACCGGATGGTGCTTTTGCTGTTGAGCTTCAGTTTCGTGTTTCTATGCAGGGAGACACCCAAATACACTGTAACTGTAAGGCCACAAAGCCTTTACAGGAACCATTCACTCACTCACTTACTCACCGATGCATGTACACACATGCTGGTTCCCTTTTTTTCCCGCTGATCTAATGAGTGATTCCAGGAAGGCTGCAGGGTGATTGCCAAACACTCGTCTGCTGTTTCTGAATGACTTTTAACTGACAGAGAAGACACTGAAAGAACAACTTCTGTAAATTAAAAAAAAGTGCCATTGTGTGGTTTGTTTTAGTTCTTCCCTTTTGACTAATGTTTTTAATTTATGTAGTTATTGCTTCGTTCTTTGAGTTGATCAATGGTGTCAGCTCCATGAGAGAGGCTTTGATCAGGCAGCAGGAGATCGTACAGAACGGTTTCAAAGAAACTAGGTGCCACGGTTTCTGCCGTACGATTGTGTGGGAAATAGATGATAAATTGGTAGCAGTGTTTTGTTGACATGGCATATTCTCCCTGTGCATCTCTGTGTTGCTCTGCTGATGGACTAGCAGCCTGTCCAGGAGTAGGACTGGTGGTTGGGGTTATTTATGCGAATTTCACATCCGGTTTCAGTAATAACTCAGGTGAAACACATACAAAGAAGTCAAAACGTCCATCCATCAATCCATTCCAGATGGCGAATTTGTTCAGCAGCCATTTGGCGACAGGCGAGGTAAACCCTGAACAAGACTCAGTCCATCAAAACACAACAAAACGTCACGCATACACACTAACACAACACTCACTCATCAGGGCAGTTTCTAGAGAAACTATTTAACCCGGCAGTTTGTTTCAGAAAACTTTTGTTTGCAGAGACTTCATGATTAATTTAATTTGTTGTTTCTATTATTTTATATTTTTTGTTCATTTGTTTTGGATATTTAAAATGTCTTCCAGTTCCAGTGTTGAATGTTCATTAGACGTTAAAGTTGACAGATTTTCCAGAATGCGTTCTTGCATTATTATGCCATTACCGTTATATTACCTGAAAATTGTCTTAAAACAATATTATCGTTTATCGCAATACCTTCTAGGACAATTTATTGTCCAGCAAAATTTGTTATTGTGACAGGCCTGGTACTGACAGGCTTTATGTAACTGAAGGAAAATATTCAATAAGAATCTGGAGATTAAATGAGTGTGAATTTTTCAGAAAGGCAAGAATTTCAAGGAAAATCCACGGAATAACCTGAATATGAGAGTGTATGGAAAGGATGAAACGTTTGCTATTTATTTTCCCAGTGGTATCGGGTGGTGAGTGTCTCGCTGTGAAGGACATAATAAACTCAAAGGTTCTGGGTCAGTGAATCATGGGAAAACCTCCTTGATGGGTATGAACTGAGGAACAGTTTGTTAAATAAAAAATGTCCCACTGCAGCCAAAGCAACCAAACCACAAAAGTATTAAACTGCTAATTGGGAAAATAAATATTATGTTGGTGAATCAGTCAAGTTTGACCTCTCCTCTCTTGGTTTCATCTTCGTAATATTTGTAGTGTCTGAACAGAGAGGCCTGGAAGGGACCCCCACTGTGAAGCAGCGGTTTGGTTCACTTTAAACCACCTTGCTTGTTTTTTCAAACATCTCTCCTGTAACCGTAACGACTGTTTTGCTTTCATTCCTCCTCCTCCTCCTCCTCCTCCTCCTCCTCCTCCTCCTCCTCCTCCTCCTCCTCCTCCTCCTCCTCCTCCTCCTCCTCCTCCTCCTCCTCCTCCTCCTCGTCCTCCTCCTCCTCCTCAGATGCTTGACGGACTCCGGCGGCGGCACGCCTCCCGCTCCTCCCCCAGACCCCTTTCCCTCAACTTCAGCACCTTCTCGGCCCCTCCCCCGAGCCCGGACATGGACGGCAGCAGCACCGAGCATCCGTTCAGGAGGTGAGGCTCAGCTCCTGCCCCGTATTAACATTTAACACCATGCGGTATCCTGGGGAAGAAACGCATGAAATATTAATTAGCATTAAGCCTGTTTCTGGTCCCAGATGGTTTCCTTTACCCAGCTGAGCTTTCTCTGCAACACATGCTGGTCTGGTGATAATGATCTCATGCTGGGGATGCTTGATTGACTTGGTTCTTCCTTTTTGTTCATCTCATCAGTTTGTGGCCCTGCTTTTCATGCTGTTTGTGTTTGCGTGCGTGCGTGGGTGTGAAAGGGGGTCTGTTGTTTACTGCTGTGCTGTCAGCACTCAGAGTTTCTGGACTGCGTGGGTTTAAACTCATGGTGTCTTATTTTTCAGAGAGCTTGTTTTCATCACCCATCTCTTTTGAAAATATGCATAGCTTATTTTTTTCTCTCTCTTTCTCTCCCTCTATGTTTTAAAGTTTAATTTTCAATTGAGGACACTTTTTTTTTTTTTTATGACTGCACCAAAGTAGGTCCTAAAAATTACAATTAGGCTACATCCAGGTTCCTGAAATAAATGAGGATTTGGAGGACCATGTCTCCTAAAGGGGATGTCCCATATAGAAAGGAAGAGCAGTGACTCAGCCCAGCAGCTAAAGTTTCAGCTCTTCAACCCTCAGAGCGATTTGTGGCAGCGCTCACTCTAGTAGACTCTCTGGTTCTGTTTTCTGTGAGGTCTTCATCACTCTGCTGTCATTTTTAAACAAGTTGTTTTACTGCGCTGAATCAAAATCTACGAGAAATTCTAAAACACTAAAGTATGAACCAGGAAGTGTTGATAAATTAATGTCAACATTTCATGTTCTAGAAGTCGGGACCTAAACTTTTTGCAGCTTTTTTGCAGCTTCTCCCAACGGTCCACATCCACACAGCATGATTCCCTAACAAATCTCTGTCGTCTTTAAGCTACAAAAAGACAAAATGTTCCCAAGTGATTTTGGTCTGGTTTCTAACTTACAACAAACTTTTCAACAAGATATAGGAGCTTGTTTTAAGTCAATAATTTCTTAATATTGATTTAAAATGAAGTGGTACTTTCACTGGTGTTATTTTATTTATTATATGGGAAAATTGTCTTGCTATAAGTGAAATAATCTGCCAGTGGAACTTGTATTGTTTTATTAATATTAAGAAATTATGGACTTAAACAAGCTCCTATATCTTACCTAAAGGTTATTTAAAAGTTAGTTATCGTATTTCAAGTGCACTAAGATATTTGCACTAGAAACTAGACCAAAAATACTTAAGGTTTTGTCTTTTTTACAGTGTACAGAACAGCTGTATTTATACTACGAATAAATTACAGGTAAACTCTTTTTATATTCACTGCAGTGAAAAAAAAAACTTGCCCTCTCAGCAAATTCTTCAGTCGTTACAAAATTTTTAACGCTGAAAGTCTCCAGATCATAAATGCAAAGAGCATTTCTGTAATAATAATTTAATTCATTGTGTGAAAACTAAACAAAATAAGTGATTGTGCCACACTTACAGGCTGTTTGCTGTGGAGGGAGAATGATGTGATTTTTCTCTAGTGCCGCTAGTTCATCAGATCTTCAGACTTTACAGAATGTTCCACTTTTGTCTCATCAGTCCACAAATAAAAACACTATTGATGTGGAATAAAGTCTCGAGTTAAAAATTAAGGGTAACACTTTATTTGAAGGGGTGTGAATAAGACTGTCATGACACTGTCATAAACATGATATAACGCCTGTCATGAGCATGAATAAGCCTTCATGAATATTTATGACTGTTGTCATAAAGTGTCATTCGGTAAATCATGACACTTTTAATACAAAGTTGACATTATTCAAAATGTCTTTGTTATGACAACTTGACATTAACCAATAAATCATTACTGATTAAACTTTACTTTTAATAACATAAAGTTACCTAATTTTTAAAGTGCAATCAGTAATACTTTTAGAACAAATTTATATCAGTAATGATTTCTTGGTTAATGTCACGTTGTCATAACAAAGACATTTTGAATAATGTCAACTTTGTATTAAAAGTGTCATGATTAACCGAATGACGCTTTATGACAACAGTCATAAATATTCAAGAAGGCTTATTCATGTTCATCACAGGTGTTATGTCATGTTTATGACAGTGTTATTCACGCCCCTTCAAATAAAGGGTTACCAAATTAAGTTTCATAAATAAATGACTGAGAATATTTTAGTGGCGTTGTTTTGCAGCAGATGTCTGTTTTTCATCTCTTTGTTTTCCACATCCAGCTGTGGTGAAGCAGGAAAACCTTCTTCATTGTCTCGCACCGTGTCGCTGCTCTTCCTGTCGCTTTTTCCGCCGTTGTCAATAAACCATATGACTTCCTTCTCCTCTTCTCAGTGCAGTCGCAGCAACTGCTTTAGGCCTGCTTACCCTGCAGTTCCTCTGGCATCTGTGCCCTGCATAAATATTTGTTTGCATCAATGGCCGTATTGTACCGACTGCGAGGCGGTTGAAGGAGGCAGAGAATGCCCCCAGCGGTGCATGTGCTATTGTTTTCCTGCTCTTCTGAGAGATCTGGCGGCGCAGCGACACTGTGCTTCACCTCCCAGCTGGGCTCCACCCATCCTGCTCTTTGCTTGTTGCCCCAGTCTCACCATGCACCACTCTGTCCTACTTCTCTCCTCCTCTTCCTCTGTCACCGGCTGCTCTTTGTTTCCTTTATTTTCCTCCGTCGTTTGAGTTCTCCTCTGCCCCAGAGCCGTCTCCTTGTGTTTCCTCTGCGTATGTCGGCTCATTGCCTGACCTTCTTTCTCGTCTGTCCCCTGTCCACCTTTAATGTTTTCCTCATGAGGACTCTGCACCGGCTGAAGTTG
This sequence comes from Poecilia reticulata, assembly GCF_904066995.2. NCBI lineage: Eukaryota > Metazoa > Chordata > Actinopteri > Cyprinodontiformes > Poeciliidae > Poecilia > Poecilia reticulata. The sequence goes on along the minus strand of NC_088835.1, from coordinate 19,312,089 downwards.
ATGAGCTCGCCAAGCCTCAGTGAGCTCGGTAAGAGTGAGAAAAGTTCACCGGAGGACAGAGGGGAGAAGCAGAAGAGGGCCGGAGCCAACGCCACCTGGAACAGGTAAACCAGATCAGAGCGGAGGCAGAAAACACGCCGGATTCAGACCAGCAGTAAAGTGCAGTTTCTGTTTGTGTTGCAGCATCCACAACGCTGTCATAGCAGTCTTCCAGAAGAAGGGCCTGGCCGATAATGAACTCTACACCCTGAATGAAGGCGTCCGGTAGGTTCAGAAATCAACCCAAGACGCGGATTCCCCGGCTGTGAAGCTCCAGCTGCTTTATTTTAGACTCTTGATCTAATTTTGTGCTGTAATCCATGTAATTACTGTCTGTCCAGCGCTTTGCTGCTGACTGACTGTTTTCTTCTCAATGACCTTGTTTGTGTATGATGTGTATGTGGGGCTGTGGAGTCATGTGGTCAGGCCAGATATCTCATTATCTCTCCGAGCCAGACCCATCACTTCTCTCTGCCTCCACGTTAGCCGACTGAAAATATTTCCGGAAAATGCCACAAAGACGCGGATTCATCTTTTCTGACCACAGAAGGATAGGAGCATAATGTTCTTCAGGAAAACAGACTGTTTTCATGCCGTCTTTGTTTTCACCGGGAAACAAAGACGGTTGCTTTACAAAACATATTTTATTAGAAATTCATCCAGTACATTTTGTCATTCACAGTTTAGAAAATAAACGCCTGCTGTCTTTTTCAGGCATTTGTTGAAAACTGAGCTGGGTTCTTTCTTCTCAGAGTACCTCCAGGTAACACATGTTTGACTCCTCTTTTTAAATTCGTTACTGACCTGAACCTCACTGTTTTGTCAGACAAGAACATTAATGACGATAGATAATACTCTTGTATCTTATATCACGACCGTAACTGTTGTCGACTTTCCACAGAATCAGCTTCTGACGAAAGGCATGGTCATTCTTCGGGACAAGATAAGATACTATGAAGGTAGGTCTGGGTTAACGTCTGGCGCACGCTTTAACTCATTTAGCCAACATCTGAAAAACAAAATCTTCACATCACCCTGAAAATACAGCAATCCGCTGAAGTTGGTGGGAAGATGGTTATATCTAGTGCAAGGTTATACTAGAGGCTGAAAATTAGTTGAGAATGGGGTTTAGGTTTGACTTGCATGCAGAAAATCACCCTGAAGATGCAGCTGGAGCTACCAGATCGAGGCATTAGAGCTTGAGCAGTTTTGCTTTGATGAACGCTCTTCATGCTGTTCACCTCTTCATGCTGGTAGAGACATAACCCAAAAGACTTGCAGCTGTTATTGCAGCAAACGCCGAATACAAAATCCTTCCTAAACTTTCCGGATTGTTCTTAACGCGTGTAATCTTCCCCTTCGTCTCTGTTCGCTGTTTTGTAGTGGCCTGTCGCATAAGCTCTGAATAAAACACATTTCAGTTTGTTGTAGGAACAAAACATGGTGAATGTAAACAGAAGTGAATCCTCCAAAGGCGTTGTTTTTGTGACTTTGTCACCGATTCATGCAGGCCAGAAGTTACTCGACTCGCTGGCGGAGACCTGGGACTTCTTCTTCTGTGACGTTCTCTCCATGCTGCAGGCCATCTTTCACCCAGTCCAGGTGCACAAACTCCTGAACAAGCTGCTTGTGTTTTCTTCTTTTCTTTTTTTGTCCACATCTCTCTCTTCTGTTGAATCTCTTTCCTGGGTGGTGCTCATTGCGGTTTCCTGTGTTTCTTGCAGGGTAAGGAGCCCTCTGTCAGACAGCTGGCCCTGCTCCACTTCAGGAACACCATCGTCCTGAGCGTGAAGCTGGAGGACGCGTTGTCTCGGCCGCGGGCCCGCGTGCCCCCCTCCGTCACGCAGATGTTGCTCATACTGCAGGTGAGCAGAACATCGTCTCCCACTTCCGCTCTCATTTGTTCAGCTATTTTTGTTTTGAGCAGAAGCAGTGCTATTTGCACCTTCAGTGACGTTTCTTGTTTTGGTTTTGGAGTTCGCATCCTTCTGCAGGAGATATCTCAGACGTTGTGCTCATGACTTAAGACGTGTTCATGCTCTTCACATCTATGTTGAGGCTAAATGAGTGCTGGATTTTATTCGGTGTTGTTGCAGAATATAAAGGCATGCCACACTTTTCAGACTTTTATTTGTAAAACCGGTAAATCCTTCATTGTTTGTTCCTCTACACAACTTTGCACGTCTTTCTGTAGGTTAACCGTTACTTATCAATATTGTTGTTGGGTTTTAATCATGTTTGGGTTAATATTTACCCTCATTAATATCTCAGCGAGTCGTAGAGGAATAATGATAAGTCTTGGATTCATGTTTGGATACTCAACAAGACAGGCAGGGTTTCCTATTTCTGACCTTTAAGAACAGTCTGTTATTTACAGAGTTGAGGTTGACACCATTCTGGAAACCATTATCTTAATCTGTTTTATCCATTCAAAAACCAGATTTTATTATTTTTTTTAAAGTGTTGGGCTTCTCAAAGCTTCTCCAAATATTAGTGGAGGTTATTTCTATGTATTTGAGTGTAAAAAGAGAAAATTTAGAATTAATTAAAATGTTTGCAGCCAGTTCTTGCTATTAAAATTCATCGATGTTATTTGCTGTACTATTGTAACAATTGAATTTAATCATATGACAATGCAAAATTATAATCACCAAAATCATTTTTACTCTGAAATTGTTGTACCACTGACAAGAGTTGGGTAGTAACTAGTTACATTTACTCAGTTACATTTACTTGAGTAGCATTTTGAAAAAAAATAAAACAACGCTTTTAGGAGTATTTTTACTATGTTGCACTCTTTACTTTTACTTGAATAACTTTATTATGAAGTATCACCTCTCTTAAAAAAATTCTGGATTCTCAACCTACTGTGAAAACAAACATTTTAACTAAAAACCAGACACACACCTGCAGTTTGTGTTAAAGTTTACATTAAAAGAAATTAATTTGGAAAAATGTTTCTTTTTCATATAAATACAAATTCTTTTCATTTTAATCTTTAAAATACAAACATTTCCACAAAACCTTATATTTCGGTCCATCTGGTGACGTAATTTTTCAATATTTTACACGTTTTACCAAATACATTTTTACTCTCGAGTTATTTCTTGGACGGCTGTAGAAATGAGTAGAAAGACGTTGAGGTAGTGCTGCTCTTACTTGAGTACAGGTTTCAGGTTCTCTGCCCACCTCTGCCTTTGACCCAACCGGTCAGGTTTATGTACCTCTTTGTGTTTCAGGGGGTCCACGAGCCACGCGGCGTTAATGAGGATTATCTAAGACTGGAGTCTCTGGTACAGAAGGTGGTCTCACCTTACTTGGGCACCCACGGCCTTTACTCTGGAGAGGAGGACGACGATCACTGCTGCATTTTTGGTGAGCCAGAAGCAAAGTAGCAACAGTGTGCTGTATTTTGAAAGGTCTTTAAAGGAAGCCCTCCCCTGCTCTCGTCTCGTTTTACAGACAAGCGCGTCCCGTGGGGCTGGCCCAAGTCTGCAGACCAGCCGTCCAAAAACCCCGTGGTACGATCTAAGAGCTACAACATCCCCCTGCTGCTGACCCCCGTGGCTGAGTACGACCCGGATCCCAGCTCGGCCGGCAGCGGAGGGATCCGCCGCCACTCGGCTTGTGAGATTATATCATGCCTGGAGGAACAGGGGCTGACCTACTCCGACCTGGCTCCAGGGTCTGAGCTGTCCGGTCCCTCCTCCAACAGACTCTGCGTGGGCTCTCAATTTAATGGTAGGACTGATTTCTAACTGGTTTCACCCACCATCTTACCAAACAACACCAGAACTCGTAACGACACAACCGTGCTGTTTCATTCGCCAGGGATTATACAAGCAGGCGCCGGTGCCATGGACCTGGCCCTGTCTTCTCCTTCCATCCTTCATTCCTCAGGCGCGCTCCACGGCACGGAGGCCACCACCACAGTGACCGACCTCAGCAAGGGGGCGTCCTCCTCGCCGCCCAGTGAATCGTCCAGCCCTGAAACCATAATCGGACAAGTTCCGGGGTCTGCCGGCTCAGACTCGGATGGGATATTTATTGAGTTCCCTTCTCACTCTTCAGGTGGAAAGAGCCTTAGCCGCGAGAGCAGGCAGAGCACTGTGTAGCTGTGGTCTCCTTCAAGGGACCTGCAGCGAGGGTGTGCGGGAATATTTTGGTAGAAAATGGGACACAAAATTAATACATTTCAGCAAAAGGGTACATCTTCCATTTTACTTTTATACTTTCAATGACAACCTTCTTCCAGTGTGGATATTATTTAAATTCCTTTATGATACCTTTAAGCAGCTACGGGGAAAAAAAATCAGCATGCCAAGTTGACATGAAGAGGTACTGATGGCTGAAGATGTGTTAATCCTAAATGATGAAACATTTTCACTATTTTCTTTGTTTTGTTTTTGAAGTCCCAAATCCTGACAAGATGATGAAATCAACAAACACAAAAGAGCATCTAAGTAACTTAAAATGTTATTGAAATGTTAATTTATTCCAGGAATTCGTCCTAAAAAGTGAAACTTATATATTGGATAGATTCATTACACACACAAACAGAGCTCTTCAAACATGTATTTCTGTTAATCAAATGATTATAGCTTACAAATAACGAAAACCCAAAATGCAGTTTCTCAGAAAATAATAGTGTTCAAGATAACTGAAATTATTAGTTATTGACCCTTTCCACAATGAGAGAGAGTACGCCACAAATGCTTAGTTTACAGAAGGTGAAAGTTCCCTTATTGCTGCATGCAATGATACTAATGGAAAGTTGAGTGGAAGGAAAAGTGTGGTAGAAACAGCTTCGTTTGTCCCATCAGCTGTCTTCCTCGTGATTATGCAGATCATAACATTTCCATAAAACAGCTGCTTAGACGTCTCAAAAGGAGCTTAGACCAAGTATCACAATAGTTATTCTCCTGAAACACCGACTCTCTCTGCAGTCCTTTGAATGTACTTTGCTTCACAATTCTCTCAAAGCTGTTGCAGTTACTGTTGCTTATGGATCCTTTTATTCCACACCATTTTTCCTTCCATGTAACTTTCCATGTCTGCATGCAGCAGTCTGTATCTTGTGCTTACCCTTCTTGTGGAAAGTGTCAGTGACAATCTGCTGGCGTCAGAAATCTTCGCCTCGATTGTGTCGCTTATAGTATGACCTTAACATAAACGTCTTTTTTTTTTTCCATTGGCTTATGTAATGTTCGCATTTTCAGAGAAACTAAAATGTGAGGTTTTGTTGGTTGTAGATTGTAATGAATAAAATTACACTTATGAGTTTCATTTTGAAGCTGAAAAACTGAGATTTTCTGTGATATTCTTAATCACTGAGATAATCTGAATTCGTCTCGAGTATCAAAAGCTCCATTTGCACTAAAAATCTTACTTCTCGTATGTGAGGATACAGAGCATTAAAAACAATGAATCCCCTGCCAGTGATAAGGTAGTGCATGTCGTTTACAACTAAAAATATATTAGAATGTCTTTTAAAATTTAATTTATAAATGTAACTACATATCAGTGAGACACAGAGTATCCTAAGTGGATCAGGTTTGGAAAGTAAAGTATTATGAGACAAACTGACACTGTTGATTTTTTTTTTCTTGGTTGTTTTATGGGGTTTGTTCATAGTGGGAAAAATAAATATTTGTATTCATTCATTTCCTTTAATTCAGTTATTTGCTTTAGCTGTTCTCTTGTTTCCCTGGAGAATATGTACCTAAAAAAAAAAACTACACATTATTTTTTGTTACAGGTTGTTTTGTATTTGTGTACTTTGATGAAGACTCTTTTATATTTCCTGTTTTTGCTCCTTCGTGTGCTGCTTGGGGGTCAAGAGGTTTTCTCGCTTTTCAGCAGCGCTCAGAGCGCTTAATGCAAAATTATTTCGTGACTGCATTTGCTTTTTCTGCATGGGCATCGTGGTTCAAGGGAATACGACAATGTTTGTTTACATTCGACAAAGATGGAAACATTTTCAACTGAATGTTGTCTCACACTGTATTTTGCACCACCACTAACATGTAAATAAAAAGTATGTTGTTGTTTTTTTTTTTTTTTTTTTAGAAAGGATAGATCTTGTACAGTGAACATTTGTCCTAAAAGGAATAGATTTTTTTTAAAATAAGAACTTTTTAAAATAATCTTTTTCAATGATGTTTTACCTCAAAGCATTTTGTACTTTACTTTTTGGACAATCTATGATGTCTCCAGAATTGTACTTTGTATAAATTTGTTATACTGGCCCCATAAAAATAAATAAATTTCAGTAATATCTAAAAAAAAAAAACCCATATATGCTATTTTAAATTGAATTGATTATTGATGTATGAATGAATAGGGCATTACTCAAATCTTCTTCTACTGTCCCTTTCAAAGTAAACAATGCATTCTTGATTTAATTTAGTTATTTATCTACCAAGTTGGATCTTAAGGGTCGCAGAGGTTTTTAACATTCTTCTACTAAAGATGTTCATCACACTAAAATCCTTCAATTTTAGTTTAAACTGATCATAGGTAATTTCAGCCAACATCATCACCAGGGTTTGATGTTCTCTTATGGCGTTGATGCAGACATTTTTTTACAGATAGACATATCTCCTTCCTGAATAATATGTTGACTGAACATTTCCATATTTGTTTATGATAGTTTGAACAGATAAACACACCATTTTCAGGCATCTGGAAATTGGACCCAAAGAAGAATCATTATCATTTTCATGCATTTTCTGATTTCATTTGATTTCGTTATATTGTCACAAAATGAAACAGTAATTTGTAGTTTTCAATAGCTAACAAAGCTATAATATCATCAAACACGAATGTTTGTCTGTGCAAACTGAAGTTCAAAATTACAGATTTTCTTTTTAGTTATTCTGGAATTTGACAGACTAACTAACCAAATATGCTGCTGGGTAAGTACATTTTGTTAAACCTACTTGTCCTAAAACCGGAAGAGTTTAGTCTGATTTACTTTCCAAACTGAGAAAAAACTGCGGTATGTAAACATATGATTTCAGATGTCATGGGTTCCCATTTCTTTCTTTAATAGTTCATCGTCATTTACCATAAAATCTTGTTAGTGTTTTCGGTGTAGTCTGATAGAAACTGATAAAATAATTGTTTAAAGAAAAAAAATAATAAAAAAATCGTATATCTTTATTTTGAAAGGGGTACAGGAAACGCATCACGTTATTAAAAACACAAACCGGAAATATGTTTTTAGCTTAAAGCTAACGTCAACTACGTGGTTCGTTTGCTGTTAAACGGCTAAATATAAGTGTTTTCTTGTTAACGAGTTGGTCTTTCAAACTGTATTTATAAGGAAATAGGCCCGGTAAACTCGGTAAGAGCTCTTCCTACCACATTGTTTTAGTAGCATTGAATAGCTCAGCACTGAGTGAGTTACAGTAGTTTTATGTTCACCCGCTGCTGGACTTTAGTTATTTCTTATTTATCGTTGGTGTTTTATTTCAGCTGCCAGACAGAGAGCTGTCTTCCTGCTCTGGGATCACTCCGCCGCCTTCGCTGCGCTCTCCGGCCTCGTTTCCAGCCTCAGTCTGTGGATGAGCCTGGCCAGTCGCCGCCTTCCTAGATGAAGATGTCCCTGGCTCAGCGAGTCTTCCTCTCCTGGATCTTCGCCTTGGTCTTCCTCATCATGCTTGCCCTCAAGCTGGACTCCAAAATCCAATGGAGCTGGTTCCTGATCTTCCTCCCCGTCTGGACCTTTGACACCATCCTCATCCTCATGCAGATCGTGGAGATGGCGGGTCGCTGCAAGCCGGACTTTGACCCCAGGGACGAGGAGAAGAGCGTGAAGAAGAGGCTGTGGTACCTGACGGCCCTGCTCCTCAAGCTGGCCTTCTGTCTGACTCTGTGCTCCCGGCTGGAGAAGCTGACGGACATCTGGGTCAGTGTGGTGTGTGTCCCACTTTGGGTGCTGCTGGGTGGAGCGCTGCTGGAACTGGGATACAATGTTTTCCACTACAGGAGGGACTGAACGAGGGGAGAAACCCTTACAAAACGGACACATTGTTATTTTTTAGATATATTTACCTCTTAACTGAGGATGCACAGTTTTAGTTATTATTTTAAAACCTGCTGCTCTTCAGTTGTACGGGACTGGACACTAAAGATTGTTGTTGGTTGCACCATAACGAGAGAAAACATTGGTATCCTTTTCTCTCCACAGTAGGAGTTCGTTGTCATTGCCTGACTAAATTTGCACTTTGCTTTCCATCTGACAACTTCACATCAATTTCAACATGTCTGGGATTGTTGAATTAAATCCAGCCCCCTTTTAATTTTTACTCATAATGCCACTTTTTAACAATTTTAAAGTAAAATAAAAAAATAGAGACTTAAACTGGTTTTAAGATCCTCCATCAACATCATTTATTAATTTTTACTGCACTTTGTCAGAGGTTTTATGCCATTTTGTTCTCCAAGGAGATAAAAGTCAATAGTTATCTGGATGGATTAAATATTATTTACATGTTGGCTGTAGCCGGTAAGGACAGATTTACAAATGTATTCATAAACTTTGAACTGTATTTTGTCACATTATCACCACAGGCGTCAATGCATTTCATGGGGATGTCAGGTGATAGAGTAGTGCAGCGAATCATGCAGAATCTTAAAGTGGAAAGGAAAAAATATATGATTCTTATCTTATTTAAGAATAAAACATAAATGAATGTGTGGAGTTTGTTTTTGGGCACTTGAGTAAACATTTTAGCTATTTTTTTCATTTCGATAGCAGCTGCCGGTGTTTTGGGGGAATGTCTCTTTACTGAAATATTCAGCCCCAAATATTTATTCCCAATAACTCTGACCGGTTTCCTTGTCTCTGACTCTCCCACCTGAGCGGTGAATCTCTGCAACCACTCCAGAGACGTCTTGATATCTTGACTGCTTCCTGATTTTTGCATGTTTCTTTCTTTATGTATGACATTCTTTTCAAATTTGTTTGTAAAAGAAAAAAGTGCCTTATGTTTGTCTATCATTAAATTCCTTAAACATTGAAGTTTGTAGCTGTAAAGTGAAAAAATATGAAACAGTTTTTCAAGTCAGTTATTGCAAAGTGAAAGATTGTGTTGCAGGATAAAGTATGAATATAAATAATTATATAACTAAATTATTACCTTAGTTGTTTATTTTAAAATGGAAAATATATCTGGATATAGTTCTATAATTGTTTTTATGTGTGCAAGGCATATCATTTTAACTATTTCATTGCTGTGTGCTGCAAGACGTCATAAATTCACTTTTACTTTACTTTTTACTAGTTTATGTTAGTGGGTTAAGCTTATGGTTACAACCAATCAGATGTTAAGTCATGAGAAGCTCTAATGATAGATTTCTGTTGTTTCCTTGTGGAGTTCAGGATAGAAACTGTAAAATAATTAAGTGCGGAAATAATTCATGTTTGCGGTCTAGAGTCATTTATCTTAATCATGATGAGCAAAAGACAGGATTTAATGATTTGTTTAAAAATAACTGGACGGACTGATGAGTAAAGGAATGAACTCGATTGAATAGAAAATCATTTCTGGAAATTTTCAAATCTTTTATGCACATTGATCCAGATGTATAAAATGATTCAGTCGTTCGGCTGAATATGAACTGAGTGAACTGGGGCCGAGTGGAGAGCTCCCTCAGGTGGAGAAGTTCAACAGTTTTGGTGTTGAATCTGTAAGAACGGAAGCTGTCCATGAACGTTTCCATGTTTCACTCGCATGGAGAGACAATTTAACTTGGGTTTAAAAACGCTGCCATGCTTCATCCTGAAGCCTCTAATCAGTCAATTAAAACTCTTTAGAAAAAACAGGAGACACTTGGTAACTTAGTCAACATTTAGAACCATTTATTGAGAGGTTCTGATCAGAGTATAAATCACACTACCAAGTATTATCTTAGGAAATAAAATGTATTTACAACAAAATCTTCACATACATCAGTTTCAAATAAAAACAGACAGTAAATGATATAAATAAGTTCTATGGAAAATAAAACCTGTCTTACAAAAAATATATGCAATTTCTGTATACATTTTCCTCACACCGGTGCTAATAACATCTAGACTGTACAGTTTTGGTACTTACAGTATAATTTACAGCCCTGTGTGTGTGTCAAACAGTAAAGTCTGAAAACAATTGCTAGAATCTGATTTTGGAGTGTTATAAACAATAAAAATCCTGCCTACCAAAGCAACAGAAAGATGATTTACAGATCAGCGGAGGACCTACCGACCTGTCGCTCTGCGCCCGGCAAAAGTATTTAAAATGGTTTCCACACCGTGTCACGCTGCAGCCACAAGTTTCAATGTTTTTTTTTTATTGGGATCTCAGCTAGTAGAGACGCAAAATGTTTCACATAATTAGTTTGCAGTCGGCACCGATTTATGCCGCTAAATAAAAATCCAGTGCAACTAATTACCGACAGAAGTGACCTAATTAGTGGACAGTTTGTAACGTAACCTCATTATAAATACAGCTTCTTCACAGCAGGATGAAGACCAACGAACACAGCAGAGACGTAAGAGAAAAAGTTTTGAAGAAAGTTAAAACAACAAAAAAAACAGAAGCCACATTTTAAAACCTGTCCGGACCATGAACGCCTCTATGAAGCATGGTAGTGGCTCCATCATGGTGTGGGACTCAGCAGCTGGTTAGAGTTGATTCTAAGACGGCTGGATCTAAATATGAGGCTACGACTGTAACCCGGGGGTCTGGAACCTGCGACTCTGGAGCCGCTAGTGGCTCTTTGGACTTTCTTAAAGGCTCTAAAGAACTTTGGCTAAAAAATGAAAAAGGAACCAGTTAATGTTTTTAAACACAAATATAACAATAAATAGTGTTTTTAACTGTTTTTATTTCATTTCCTTGCAGTATATATGCACTGAATTTCCACAAGGAATGACGATAAAGTACCAGTTCTAGTTTGGTTTTCCGTGTCATTAAGCTGGAATATAAATAAAATTTAGCAAATAAAATTCCAGTTCTTTAAAAAATGACAAGAAATTCCTGGAGTAAATGACTTTTATTTGGCTCGTTATGTCGTAAGGGTTGCAGACTCTTGGTGTAGCCCTGAATCTGATTGGACAGCTTGAAGCCGATGTCCACTCTGAACGAGCTTACAGCTGCACCTGCAGAGAAATGTAGTTCTGAAAAGACCTGATTTTCAGAACTACAAGGGGAGATGAATATTTTACAGATTTATTTACTAATTAGTCGACTTCTGGAGGTCATTTGTTGCGCAGGGTTTTATTTCAGGGTAGCAGACAAAGGAGAAAACAGCTTTCAAAATGGTAAATCATGTAACCTTAGTTACTTTGCGTCGCTCTCTCTCTTGAAATCCCCATTAAAATCCATCTAAATTTGTGGTTGTGACACGACTAAACGTGAAAAAGGTATCAAAACTTTTGCAAGGTACTATGAAGATGATTGTTTCCAGATTGGCTCGAGTACCTAAAATAGGAGCTTTATGAGCGAAGCTGAGTAGTGCACAGGCACCGACACACGGGTCACCAAAGCGAATCGTGTTAAAGCCTTCGTACGTCTGCTGACCAACAAAGTGAAGTGAGCTCCTTAGCTTACATTCGCTGGCGCTGTTAAAATACTCGCAGAGCGCATCCTCATCTCGCTGCGTCACGTCTAATTTGTGGAATGGTTGCCTCTTAAAGGAAGGGTGAACCGTCAAATATTTTAACAAGGCCTTGGCATAAGTAGTACAATAAAAGCAGAAGACATGGAGACATTCATATCGAGAAGTCTTTCTGTGTTTGTGGCGTTTGTGTCCTCAGAGGCTGCTTTAGCGAGTCCTGCAGCCCGGCCGCCGCCACCGCAGGTTTTCCCTGCAAGGAGTCCTTTGCTTTTGGTCCTTTAGAGGGAACAAGTGTCCGAGCGTCCGACCCAGGCTTGTTGGAAGACCCTCGGGGGTCGGTGTGAGGTTTGGGTCTGCTGTCTGATAAAGAGAGGGCGAGCGGCTGGTGAGCCTCCAGGGGCTTAAAGAGATCGAACGTGAAGAGCGTCCGTGCTGGTTTGTGTTCAGGCTTCTTCCTGATCTCCTCTCTGCCGCCGTCTTTCTCCTTCTTGCCGTCCTTCTTCGCCTGCAGCTGCGTGTGTTTGTGTGTCTTTCCGTCCTCCCTGCCTGGTTTCGCCGACGACGCGCTCGTGTCCTTGCCCTCCTTGTGGCCGCTCTTCTCCTTCTTCCCATGTGTGGACTTGTGTTTGTGCGAGCCGCCGTCCCGGCCGTCCTCTCTGTCGGGCCGGGACGGCGGCGCTCCCCTATCCTTGTCATGCTCCTTGTCTCTCTTGAGGTGGGTTTGTGTTTTGGAGTCGGCCTCCTTGGCCCACTTCTCGTCTCTCTGAGCGGTCGGCGCGGTCGGGCAGCCTCGACTTCCCTCTTTCGTCCGCTCTTCATCCTCCTTTTTCTTTATCTGCGTCAGGATCAGGGTGCCCCCGTCTCTTCCTCCTTCAGTCTTGACCTTCTCCCTCTCTCTGTCTTTTCCTCTGTCTTTTTTCTCCTTGTCCTTACCCTTCTTTTCTTTAGTCCTCTCCCTTTCGTCTCGCTCTCTTTTACCTTTATCCTTCTCTTTTTTTATCTGCGGTGTGCTGGGAGCGCTCGTCGTGTCGTCTTTAGTCTTGTCTGGCAGTGCTGGCTTTGGCTGCCGCTCTTCCTCCACATCACTTTCCTTCTTGATCTGCTGTGAGGCCTTTAGGTACGCTGCGTCCTGTCCAGCGTCCTCCTGACCCGCCAGTCTTTGATTCGTGTCTGCGCCGCCCTTTCTGTCCTCCTGAAGCTCTTCTACTTTAATTTCCATCGGCGCGGGACTGAAGACAACCTCCTCCGATTCATTTTGGACCGAAGGCAGAGGCCGTGTTCCTGGCAACTCCTTCATCTCTTCTTGGCCATCTTCCTCTTCCTCCTTGAAGTGATGCGTCAGCATTTGAGACGGTGGCTCCTCTTGTCCCTCCATGTCCTCATCCTCCACCTTCCGCACCGTCTGCAGCGCAAAGTTGAACTTGTTGCCCTCTTCCTCCACGTCTTCCTCCTGTTTGACTCTATGCAGAGCTTCGCTTAGTGAAAACTTCTCCTCCTCTTTCTCCTCCTTTCTCTCCTCCTGCTGGTGGTACTGTTTGAGTCGGATGTGCCAGGCCAGGCTGCAGACGGCCGAGACGGTCTTGAACTGGTGGACGACTCCTCTGGGAATGAAGTAGATGTCGTCGTGGTAGAGCTGGATGCGAGCGTATCGGATCCCCTCCCTCCTCAGCTGGTTCAGCTTGGCATCGTCGATCCACTGGACGCACTGGAGACACGGAGACAAGAGGACAAGAGGACACAGTGCTTAGCTAGCTCTAGATACTCTAAATTTATTTTAGAAACAAAACAAAACCCCACAGGATAAATTTGTTGTTTTTCTTCCTACTTTGACATTAATGTAACTTTTGACTGTCTGGTGGTGTTCATTTACTAGATACTTTTTATTTTGACAAAAAACATTCATCCTACCATTATTGACTAAATTAATTAATTAAAACATTATGTTAAAATTCTTTTTCCAGACCCCAAATTTCATATTTTTGGTAGGTTGTTCCACAGTATGAGAGGGTAAGGGAAAAAAAGGGAGGACATAAGGAGTGATAGAAGGGCTAAAGTACAAAAGAAAGTTAGAGAGGATAGAAGGACGTATTAAAGAAAGAAAGGAAATACAAGAATAAAGTTCTTGTATTTCTCCCTCTCAGAACAAAAGGAAGGACACAAAAAAGTGTGTGAATTGAAAGGATAGAAAGGAGAACAGAGGTAAAAAAGGAATAAACACAAAAAGAACAGAAAAAGAAATGAATAAAAGAGAGACAAAAGGTAGGACTGAACGAATGACGAGGAGGAAGTACAGAAGAAGGGAAGGAAGGTAGGAAAGTAATGAGGAAAGGATGTATGGGTGAAAGGAAGGAGGAAGAAAAGCAAAAATACCTCTTTCTTTTGGATGGGGGACAAAAGTCGGGAAATAATTTTCATTTTCAGTTCCCTCATTCTTTTCCAATTTTATTAAATTCCAAAATAATTACCAGACTGTTTCAAACCCCAAACATCACCAGATTACAGAATTTCTGCTTAATCTCATTTATTAAAATCTCGAGACAACTTAATTTCTGCACACAAGAACAGTGAGTAAATTAAATCAGAATTTGTTTACTCTTAACTGGCTTTACGGTTGCTAAATATGCATTTTACTTCACCATTAATTTGCTTATTGTCTGCAATAAAAACACTTTTAGACTAAAAACAAAGAATCTGGGCAGTTCCTCATTTGTTGACAAGTTGAGTTAATAGTCAGCGGTTTAGCAGATAATTTACATAACACACAGTAACCAGATTTACTGTCAAGCATGGAAATAATTAGTGGGGCAGTAAAGCAAGAAGAAACGAGCGTTTACAGCAATCGCACGCTGCTGGAAAGCTTAAGGAAAGAAACGTCCGTCCCACCTGCGACAGCGGCGGCTCATGGAGGTCCAGCTGCAGCCTCATGACCACGTCTGGGAAATCTCCGGCGTGGAAACACACAACGTCTTTGGTGATCCGGGCGGGAGTGTCGCTGCTGTGAATCGACACAACAGGTTTTTAAAAAGCAAGCCTGAGTAAACCACAGGCTGGGCAGCTTCAGACCTCCCAGCATGCACTGCGGGAGGATCTGGAGAAGTGAAACGGATCCTCTGCACTCACTCCTCTCCGCAGCGGACAGCCTTCAGCACGCCGACAGCGGCCGTGGTCTGTCGCTCGAAGCCCTGACCAATGTGATCGGCGTGGGCTCTGGTCCGGTCCTCGAACAGCATCTCTCTGGGCTCGCTGGCTCTGGGCAGGTACTGCAGGTTCTTGATCTCATTGGTGGACCTGCAACATGTCCAGTTCACAGCTGTCACGGTTTACAGAGGAGGCGAACGCTCTTACAGGAGTAAAAAGGTATTTAAACAGGTTTTCTTTGTAAAAGTATTCGCACCTCTTGAGCTTTTTCTGCTTTAGTTCAGGTGATAATAACTGACTTCAATGTGATTTACTGAGATTATTTATGATGGACAACAAAGTGGAGCATGCTTAAGAACAGGAACTAAATTCCTCACTTCTTTACTAGAAAGCCTCTGAAAACTAGTTAATTAACCCATTCACAGATGAATTATGATCCTTTGTCTCAGAATTTTTTTCAATTTTTTTTTTTATTTTCTTAAGGCATAAGAAAAGGTAGGAAAAATGTTTTTGTAAACTTTTTTTTAGGTCATCAATTGTAATTTTCTCCAAATACAAAGTTGTTATTTGAAAAATACATCAGTAGTTTTGTTCTTTAGGGGTTATCTGATGTCACAATATTTTTTTTACCTTCTACAGTTGAAGGAGGGACCGGGCCGTTAGCATGCTTTTTTTTGTCTGTCGGCCATATTGGATTTAACAAAAATAATTTCTTGCATTTGCAGCTGATGGCCAGTAGTTGATAGTGTATTTTATGATGCATTAGTGTCCACTTCAGTGGTCTATGTGCATTTATAACATAAAAATCCACAAGAAGCACCAGAAAATGGCTTTTAGGTAGCTGTCCACTGTAGTCACCACTATACATGAAAGGGTTAATTCTGATTAATCACATTTTCATCAAACAATATAATCCAAGTTTTCCAATTCCAGTAAATTTTTATTTAACTGTGGTAGAAGGACACCAGGATGTCCAAAGTGTGGCGCACGTTTTATTTCTTTGGCCAATGAATACTCTCCAGTTCATGAAGTTGTTACATAAATGTTCTGGCATCCCTGAAGTATAAGATTTATATTATTCAAAAGTAACTCATTTAATTAAATAGTAATTAAATACAAAAAATGATGATGTGCGTCAGTTTCTAGCTAGGATACTTGAATGTTGCATGGCTTTAGTTTCAGAAATAGTTGCATCCAAAACGGCCTAAAGCAAGTAAACGTCACACTCGTCTCTAAATCATGCGACATTTCTGCTTTTCGCAGTGCAGCATGTCTGACATGAGAATGTGGTGAAGGAATAGAAATTCACCTTTTCCTTTTGAAGGGGGATTTCGGCATGTCCGCCATGGGGATCATCTGCTCCCCGGGTCGGACCCACATGATGGGGCCGTCGTCGCTCTCAGTCGGGCTCTGCAGCCGCAGACTGGAGAAGGTTCCCCACGGCAGAGTTCTCTGCACAAACACATGGCGGGAAACTTCAGGTTACGTAACTCAAGAACACGCACGCACACGCACGCACACACACACAGAGGGAAGTCAAACAGATGTTGACTCGCCGCTGGTGCGGACATTTTGCAGCTATCGGAGAGCACTGACCACCAGGAAAGGAGACTCCTCCAGCATGCTGAGGAACTCTGGGAAGAAGTCGCCGACCTCTTCGTCCACGGCTCCGACCAGACTGACCTGCCGCATGGCGCCGGCACGGTACGTTCCCCGGGAATACGTCCTCTTCACCTGGAGGAGGGGACACAAAAATCAGCCCACAGCTCACATCACGGCACATTTCCACAGCTAGAGAAACACGACAGGTGGCCTTTTCAGCGTTTGCTCTTGACTACGCACTCAGAAAACCTCAACCTTCAGCGCTTATTGAGAAACGGAAATGTCAGGAGCAAAGCAAACAAAAGCCAAGCTACTAGGACTCAGAGAAATGTGACGGAGGACCAGAAAATCATTCAGACACTTTTCAAATCTACAACTCTAATTTAGACAAGAACAAAGTATTTAGTACAATCCAGATATTTAAAAAATAGCTCCGTCAACAATTAGACATATGAAAAGTGAAATAGCTCTTTAGCTAACATTAAATTAAACATCGAAGTCAAAGTATTAAGTGCCAGTGAATCATTGTTGACTAAAAATCTTCAAATTGTATTTCAAACTTCTAATTATCTTCATGTTAGTGAAACTTGTTGCATCATGCAGCCACAACATCCTGGCCTGCTGCTCTGGACCTCCGTGTCCGGTTCGGCCGTGTTCACCAACACATGAGCAGAAGCAAACAAACGGCTTGGCTCAAGGCGTTCAGTGCAGAGCTCGTCCAGAACCAGAACCAGAACCAGAACAGACAGGACAGATGCGGAGCGCTGCCTCCGAACTCACAGCTGTGCTTTTTTCCCGCTGTAGCTGCAGAAATTATCATAAAAGCAGAGCGGAATGTTTTCTCTGAGGAAAACACCCTGGGGGTTTGGATGCCGCTTCTTTTTTTTTTTTACCGATCGAGTTTTTATCTTGGAAGAGAAAACATCCGGGAGGGAAGCCGCTGCTCTCGTGGCGCGCCGTGACGTCAGAAGATGGTTGCTTCCTTGAAGCGCGTTTACGTCGACGCTGGCCTGCTCAGACCTGACATTTGACACGTCGCACCGTCTGATTTGGTTTTAAGTGACCAGTAAATTACATCGTAATTGGAAAGATTACAGCTACCTGATCCGAATTGTAAATGCGGCCGCGTCACGGTGAGAAGCGGAGACAGCAGGCGGCTCTGCTGGTGACACTGACGGCTAACACGAACCAGACCTAATGTTTCTGATAAAACATCAACAGATTTATCCCTGTTGTATTTTTAGTTTTAAAGTATTTAACTACAGCACAACCAATAAGAAGAAGCACAATAGATGCAGGAAAGTGTTCTGTACCTACCCTGCTCACTGCTTGCCTCATATTTTATTTGATGGTCGAAGAATCATCAGAACCATAAACTTGTGCTTCTGGTTATTTTATGATGAGCCTTTTAAATGGACCCGATTCTGTTTCCAATAACGTGTTCCGCATCTGAATCCAAAGCACTTTTACTAAAGCACATCTTGTCCACCGGTTTGCTACTTAAAAGGTAGGGTGTTATGTAAAATCAACTTTTTTGCGATTTACATCATGTTCTGTTATTCCCTCATCAAAAACATACCTGAAGTGTTGCTGTGACTCCTTCATGCTTGTTTGAGAAATGATTTAATCTCCCGTGGCAACCTAAACGTTTGCTCTCACAAAGTGACACTTTTCCCACATATCTCCTCCTTAGAGCTGCAGTCTCCAAGCCAAGCTCACCTACCCTGCTAACTCCTACAGACTAGCGGCAGCAGCAAACACCTGGAGGAACTGAGTCTGCTGAGCTCATCATAGGAACCACTACTCAGTGAAACGCTGCTATAAAAATGGCTGTGAATGGCTTAATTGTTGTGATGAGGCGCTGAAAGCGGAAGGAGCTTCTTAAAGAGATGGGCTCAATTTCAAGGCATTAAGTTACAGTAAATTTCATATACTCAGCACTTCTATAACAGCTGAAGACAATCCAGCGTTAAGAAGCAATGAGTTTTTCTCTAACCTTAGTTCTAACGTGTGTAAATGAACGTTTTGTGTGTGTGGTTGAAATGTTTGTTGCCTTGTGATTCTGTTTTTTTGTGGCAGCCATCTTGGAACCCTGCTAAAATGGATTCCCACCTCAAACCCAACTCTGTTATAGAAAGCGCAGTTACTAGAGCTGGAATTTGATGGGCTGAAGTTTAAACTAGTTAGAAGAATAAAACGTTTTACAAATTGTGCATTTGCATACGTAAAATGTCTGCCTTATATTCTATTACTGACAAATAATTGTTAGCGTTGACTCCGTGTATGTGAAAGTTAACTTTTTTTCCTTTTTCTCTCACTCTGGAAGGCTGAGGTGATTGGCCGATGTAGATTGAGAAGGCGGGGTTTAACAGGCATGGACGTAGCAGTAGGATAGATGGCTGCCATTTTTTAATCTGCTTTGTTGCACCAGACTTAATAAATCAACTTTATTGCTGTACAGCCAAGATTGAGTTCTTTTACCACACCTCTCAGAATAACACCTAGTTACTTGAGTGTGCTATAAAAATGGCACAACATGGCTGGAAAATACATAATACTGCCCCTTTAATCTTTTGTTTTTATCTACATGGCTGCTGGCTCACCATCTGTTTTGTGGGCTTTCCACCAATAAGGACAATAATAATGTCATTAATTTGTTGTTTTTAAAGAGATTCCTTTGTTTTTAATTTTCCTAAAGCACAAAATGTTTTATTTTTCTCAGCAGTATTAAGTTTGACAGCAATCAGCTGCTGCACAGACAGAGAGCACTTAATTTAATTGTGCGGCATTTCTGCACTGAAGGAAAACTAAACTAATTTCTAGTAAAATATTAGCTGGATTGAGTCTAACCTGTTGTGCTGCGAGTCAAGTCTTGATCTGAAGTTTAAAGGTTGAAATTAACAGAGGAAAAAAATGTTTGCCCTCAACTGACGATCCATAGTTTCACTTTCGCCGTCTCGTCCAAACACAAACGAGCAAAAACAAGAACTGAACAGTACTATGTCACACAAGATTATTGTCTCATTGCGGTTAATCTGCTTTAGAAAACATCAACACTGGAAAGCAGAAATATAATACAAACCAAAGTGGCAACGCATGTTGAATGACAGACCCAGAAAGTGTTGAGCAACAGCTAAATGATTTCTACCCTGAGGTCATTTATAGAGCAAAGCATAGCAATAAACACAACAAATAGTGCCAAAACGCTCTATAAGTGTGAGAGTGAACCTGCTGCAGCCGGAAAGGATAAAAAAAATTAAAAAAACCCTGAACAAATCTGGCATTCAGTGACATAATTTGAAGCACCAAAAATAAAAACCATACAGCATGAGATAAGGAAGCGCTACACTAATTTTGGTTCTGGAAATGCTTTGTTCTTACCTTCTTCTTACTTTCATGTTAACCAGTGAACAGAAACAGCCTGAATAAAACAGTCAAACACATTCAGTCGTCACATGTCGAGTCCAAAGCTCCGAGGCGGCGAGCACTAAAGACCCCCTGCCTCTGCAGCACACCTCTCTATTAAGTCAAGCAGTGCAATCCTGAGTCCATAACTACTGCCTGTATGCAGCAGAAACTGATACAACGCGCGGGTCTAAGAGCTGCCATGAATTAATTCAGTCACTTAACTAAAGAGGCCTTTAGAGCTGCTGCTGCTCCACTATATGCTAATCTGCAAAACTGTACATCTGCAGTTTGCATCAGCAAGTGAAATTAATCAATAAAAAACAAATGGGCAAATTGTGAAACCTCAACACATTGACTGCATCTACTGAGAGGACTGAGAGTAAAGTGGGACTTCACCACTGTAGGGAAACATCACATTACAGTTATTATTTTTGAACATTAAGCAAAGCTCCTAAAACATCACAGCTTAGCTCCATCTAAGTTGCATAGCTTTCATAAGTGCAGCTTGAAATATTGTGCAGATATTTTCAGTGTCTTGAAATAATTTTTCTCACAGCTGAGAGAGTTTGGCATAGATGTATGAAATCTTTCCGTGACCTAAATCCGTTTGTTTAACTTGCTGAAGCGTGTTGAAACGAGGCTTAAACCCAAAGCATGTGACAAACTCGAGCTTCCATTTTTAGTGGCTGAGCACCATTTGTCACCCAGCGAGGCGATCTGCGCACCAGGTAGGCTTGCTGCTCTCTTTCTCATCCATCATAACGTGCACAACTCCCTCTATGGCCTTCATCGTCCTCAGACGTTGTCAGAAAGTGAGAATCCTCCACCTTGAAATGCTACAGGCTCCACATGTAATTAGTGGTTGTGTTGTCAAGACCACCCAACCTGAGACAAGACCAGAACCAGGGGGTACCAACCCAAAACCTGAGTTTACCAAACCAAAGGGAGACCATATTCAAGACCGTTGCTGTAGTCTTAACGTGAAAGTTGTAAATCTTCCTGCTGCAGCTCATTATCAAACCTCATCAAGGGGACTGTTAGCACTGGTGAGCCAGTAGGGGGCGCTGCCACAACATTTAACCTAAACCTGCATGCTACTATTGTCCAATAAATCTAACATGGTAACAGGTTAAACAGACAAACCAGATAACATTAAAGAGCAGGCAGCTAAATGTTAAATTTAGACAAAAAACGGTTCTAAATGATGAATAAAGTAAGTAGCTTTGCAAAATATGTTAAAATCTTGTTAGTACTTCAAAAAGCAGCCAGTTTTGATTGCTCTAGATTAAAGATTGGTCAGTCAGAAGCTGTGATATTTTCTGTCCCAACTAATGAACATCACATGTGAGGTCTGGCAGTCCATGCAGGCAACAGTCTTCAGTGTGGAAGACACTGAAGAAAGAGGAGTCAAAGTTAAACATGTTCTGAATTAGTGAGATATCTTCAAATTAAGTCCAAGGAAGAACAGGGAGTGTCTGTTCATTCAGGAAATTACTTATTAAATTCTCACTCTCTCAGTAACAGGAAGACAAAAGATACTACAGCGCAGATACTTTGTTTCAGAAAACGCTGGATTAGGAAATGTTGGCAGCTATCCTCTACATAGAAAACACCCACAGACTGATAATTGAGCTAATCAATAATATAAGCTGTGAAAGGCAGTTTAAAACCTCCCATGTTACCATGCTGCTGGAATAACATTGATCTTTTTAGTAAAATCCCTTTTAATAGCAACACAGTCACTTTAAAGATCCTGTATAGTAGCTTATCTTCACATTAAATTTAAAAATCTGGTATCGTGAATGGACCCTGCGTGCCAATAGTAGAGAAAGGAGTTACGCTTCATCCGTTAGGTGGATTTATTTGTACAAATATTTACTCCCCAAACCCTTGAGTATTTTAAAACATACTAAATTTACAGTGATGTGACCGGTGCATAAAGAAACAGCACTGTCATCTGGTCAACTGTAGAAGTAAATCGTTTCATTTTTCAGTAAAACAACTCTAAAATTATTCATACACCAAGCAGGTTTAGATTTAAAGTAATATTTTGATTTTACCGACGTGTTTCTTCTGACTGGATGTAATATTAATGTTTTGTAGTGGCCCCAGTCCTGATAGAGATACAGAATCAGTGAAGACTCACTAAATTTAAATCCTAAAAATACCAGAGGAAACACATAAGATTGAAGATTTTTTGCACTGATTATTCAGAAGAGTGCAAACATGTTTAAGAAATGCTTCTTTTT
The DNA here is from genome assembly GCF_904066995.2 of Poecilia reticulata. Taxonomy (NCBI): domain Eukaryota; kingdom Metazoa; phylum Chordata; class Actinopteri; order Cyprinodontiformes; family Poeciliidae; genus Poecilia; species Poecilia reticulata. The sequence goes on along the minus strand of NC_088835.1, from coordinate 19,290,046 downwards.
TTCCCCCAACAAAATGTACAAAAAGTTATTTTCTACTTTGTAAAATTGATACTTATTGTCCATTATATTATTATCATTTGAGATATGTCTGTAGCGTTGTGAATAATTTGGGGGAAAGGTGGTTAAATTTACATTTTAGAAAATATTTTGAAGGTTCTTATTTATTTTAAACTTAAAGAGAAATCAGATAAAATAGGTATAGACAAAATCACTCTGTGCATCTCTTAATCCAGGCTGTTTAGGCTGTTGGGATTTTGGTGGTTCAAATCTCATTATTGCTCATTGACAATGTCAGCAGTTAATAACATAATAATCACAGATCGGCCTGCATGTTTTCTCTGACTGGTGAAAGATTTACTCTCCATTGAAGAGATAAACTCCTTCTCCTCCAGCTGACAGCTAAAGAAAACACCCAGTAAATCCAGCACAAAAACAACCCAACCCACCCAACAACCAATCATAGAGCACGCCCCAAATAGAGCCACCAATCCCTGCAGAGCATCCCTCCCGCCAAAACTTTAGATGTTTTTTTTACATTTTAATCTTTGACAACTAAGAAAAGATTTTTCTCCTAATGATTATTTAACACCTCAGTATTAAACTACTGCATATCTGCCTTACGTTTCAGCAACGTAGGAGAACAATCTTATGCAAACAATGCTTTGCCTCTCCGTATATTTAACAATGGTTAGCTGTAGCGGTCACCAGCTAAGCCTCACTAACACACATTGGAGTGTTTTACGTGGCTACAGCATTTATACAACTGCAACATTACTGCAGCATTAGGCCTGTCATATTAACTAATTTATCTGGATGATAAATTGTCCTGAACATTATTTCAACAAACAATAATGTCATTTTGGGACCACTTTCAGCTAGTCTAATATTATTAATGGGGCATTAATGTAAGTGCATCCTCTCAAAAATCAAAGAACATTTAACACTGCAACTTGGAAACATTTAAAATATCCAAAACAAATTAACAAAACAACCAAAACAATAATAATTAAAACATATTATGAAGTCTTTGTAACCAAAATTGCATTTAGAAAAGGAAAAAAGGTAAGTATGCCAGATAGGACTTTTGTAAAACAAAAAATAAAAAAAAGAGGAAAAGGAGGAAATACTTCATACAGGGTGTTAAATGTTTGCAGCATTTTTCAAAATGAAAGGGGAGCATCTCTACTGATTGTTGTTAAAATAGAAAGTAACAAGCTCATTTTAATTTATCATACAATTAATTGATTCATTGCTTAGCCTGTCACAACTATACAACAACATTTATTCATCTCATGGGACACTATGAAGATCCTCTGTCTGCTCTGACGAAGACTCATCCAACTCGGCATGCTGAATGCTTGAAAGTGAAAGTGAAACTGTTTACTCGTCCTTCAGCTGAATTCAGGTAAGTATCTGACCCCTCGTCTGTAGTCAAGCAGCACTGACATTTCCTTGATTGGTAAATACACAACAAAATACTGGTGTAATACCAAAGCTGACGAATCCCCGTCAAGATGCAGCAGAACACTGAACTCCATTCCCTTGACTCCATGATACGTGCATTATTAAGAACATGACCAAACAAAATGTGACGCACACAACTTAAAGACCTGACAGGAGTTGATGTTCTACAAAATCGGCTTCTTTTTCTCACACTTAGACCTTCAATAGCAAGACACAAACTATGGGACAGTAGCTTAAAAGTTACATTGATAAATAAATGGAAAAGTCACAGCTTTTTATGGACAAAAAGAAAAGCTACCACAGACATTTCCACATTAACACAGTCATCCAGATATGGGCCGTCTCTTCCATGAGTTATTCTAAGCATCTTCCTACCCTGACAGAACATCTGTGACTGAAATGACTTTTTCAAACCCCACAACATCAGAGCTTTCAGCCTTACAAGACTACTTGAAAACTGACACGCTTTGAACACACAAGAAAAGACTGGAGATGTTGCAGCGCAGCTTGAAAGGATCCACCAAGTCTGGACACAAACTGTGAGGTGTGTCGTTTCAGGATGTGACAACTGAGCTGCTCACAAACTACCAAGAGACTTCGAAGGAGCAAAACATCCCGGTCTCTATCTGACGCAGTTCAGAAACCCGTCCTCACCTGAGAGTGAAAGGTAGCCATGGTTGTCGTCTCGATGTCCTTCTTTCCGAGCACTTCCATCTTCACTGTTGCGTTGGGAAAGTTGTAGGAGAAGTAATCCAGGAAGTCTGGGAGGTAGGAAGCCGCTCCGTGGATGATTCCCATCACAAAGCGTGCGGCCTGAGCTCCATCCTCGCTGAACGACAGGCTCACAAACTCCTCTGCAAAGCGCTGCATCTCTGCTGGAGACAGACAGGAGAGCTCCTCGATGTAGGCATGCACCACGGAGGCGCCGCCGTTGGCCTGCTGCTCGATGTGGATCAGATGGCTGAACTCCAGCCCGGGAAGGCCCGCCGTGGCTGTGCAGCCGTAGCTGAGCCTGTCCCTGACCATGGAGGACATGGTGGGAGAAGCAGCAGCAGCAGTATCCTGGAAGTGTTGTGGTATTGTAGTGCTGTGGATTAGACCACTGCTGCTGCTGTCCCCGTTGATCCGACCAAGGAACTCCGGCAGACCCAGAGTCACCCCTGAGCACACAGTCTGGCAGGATCGGTGGTACATTTTGGGCCGGCTGTGCCTCTCCTTCACCCACTCGCTGTCTTTGTGCTTCTTTTTCTTCTTCTTCTTGAGTTTCTTAAGCAGCAGCTCTTCCTCTGAACCAACGCTGAGCACCTCTTTAGACTCTGTGATCAAAACAAGAACCGTTTACACCAAATGCACAGTACTATGAATTATGATAGTACTGTGTATATCTTATGATTTCAAGATATACAGCTGTTACACTTGAGGTCATGTGTCTGTCTTATTTTGTCTTAACTTCCAATATAATTTTGCATAAGATGTCGGGACAACCAGAACCAAACCTGCTTTAAATTGACTTAAATTCCTATAGTAACCAAAAAGAGCACAATTACACAATTATCTCTGCCTGATGATA